>NC_139845.1:21980905-21988405 GCF_963691815.1 Echiichthys vipera
CACGTTTCAGTGAAGTAATTTGAATATGTGTTGTGTCCACAGGTGGCGCTATTGAGTGTGAGCATGCAGAATCGTATACAGGGATAAGGTTTTAACAAATTAATGACTTGGTATTTTAAAATAGACTTAGTTTCTCTAAATGATGACTTAGTTTCTTAGAATCATGAGTAAGTTTCTCAAAATATTGACTTCATTAATTAGGGTTTGGAGTTGTCAAAGCAAAATAAGGAACGCTTCACGAATTTGCGTGTCATCCTTGCGCAGGGGCCATGCTAATCTTCTCTGTATCGTTCCAATTTTAGTATATGTGCTAGCAAACTAACACAAAAGCAACCTGGATCTGAGGGTGCTTCATAGGGCTCTGATTCTGTGGATGCTCACTCATGGTTACAGATCACTGGCAGCTATGGAGGGAAAACGCGTGGAAAAAACGTGTCATCTGGACAGAAGAACATCGCTATTTAGATTTGGTTAGGGTTTCACCAAATTAATGACATAGTATTTTAAAATAGACTTAGTTTCTCTAAATGATGACTTAGTTTCTCTAAATGAGGACTTGGTTTCTCAGAAAAATGAGTTAGTTTTTAAAAATAAGGAGTTAGTTTTTCAATATAGAATTAGTTTATCTTAATAATGACTTGATAGCTACTCCCCAAAAAGTTCACTACAACACGTTTCAGTAAAGTAATTTGAATATGTGTTGTGTCCACAGGTGGCGCTATTGAGTGTGAGCATGCAGAATCGTATACAGGGTTAAGGTTTTAACAAATTAATGATTTGGTATTTTTAAATAGACTTAGTTTCTCTAAATGATGACTTAGTTTCTTAGAATCATGAGTAAGTTTCTCAAAATATTGACTTTATTAATTAGGCTTTGGAGTTGTTAAAGCAAAATAAGAAACGCTTCACGAATTTGCGTGTCATCCTTGCGCAGGGGCCATGCTAATCTTCTCTGTATCGTTCCAATTTTAGTATATGTGCTAGCGAACTAACACAAAAGCAACCTGGATCTGAGGGGTATTCATAGGGCTCTGATTCTGTGGATGCTCACTCATGGTTACAGATCACTGGCAGCTATTGAGGGAAAACTCGTGGAAAAAACGTGTCATCTGGACAGAAGAACATCGCTATTTAGATTTGGTTAGGGTTTCACCAAATTAATGACATAGTATTTTAAAATAGACTTAGTTTCTCTAAATGATGACTTAGTTTCTCTAAATGAGGACTTGTTTTCTCAGAAAAATGAGTTAGTTTTTAAAAATAAGGAGTTAGTTTTTCAATATAGAATTAGTTTATCTTAATAATGACTTGATAGCTACTCCCCAAAAAGTTGACTACAACACGTTTCAGTAAAGTAATTTGAATATGTGTTGTGTCCACAGGTGGCGCTATTGAGTGTGAGCATGCAGAATCGTATACAGGGTTAAGGTTTTAACAAATTAATGATTTGGTATTTTAAAATAGACTTAGTTTCTCTAAATGATGACTTAGTTTCTTAGAATCATGAGTAAGTTTCTCAAAATATTGACTTTATTAATTAGGCTTTGGAGTTGTTAAAGCAAAATAAGAAACGCTTCACGAATTTGCGTGTCATCCTTGCGCAGGGGCCATGCTAATCTTCTCTGTATCGTTCCAATTTTAGTATATGTGCTAGCAAACTAACACAAAAGCCACCTGGATCTGAGGGGTATTCATAGGGCTCTGATTCTGTGGATGCTCACTCATGGTTACAGATCACTGGCAGCTATGGAGGGAAAACTCGTGGAAAAAACGTGTCATCTGGACACAAGAACATCGCTATTTAGATTTGGTTAGGGTTTCACCAAATTAATGACATAGTATTTTAAAATAGACTTAGTTTCTCTAAATGATGACTTAGTTTCTCTAAATGAGGACTTGTTTTCTCAGAAAAATGAGTTAGTTTTTAAAAATAAGGAGTTAGTTTTTCAATATAGAATTAGTTTATCTTAATAATGACTTGATAGCTACTCCCCAAAAAGTTCACTACAACACGTTTCAGTAAAGTAATTTGAATATGTGTTGTGTCCACAGGTGGCGCTATTGAGTGTGAGCATGCAGAATCGTATACAGGGTTAAGGTTTTAACAAATTAATGATTTGGTATTTTTAAATAGACTTAGTTTCTCTAAATGATGACTTAGTTTCTTAGAATTATGAGTAAGTTTCTCAAAATATTGACTTTATTAATTAGGCTTTGGAGTTGTTAAAGCAAAATAAGAAACGCTTCACGAATTTGCGTGTCATCCTTGCGCAGGGGCCATGCTAATCTTCTCTGTATCGTTCCAATTTTAGTATATGTGCTAGCGAACTAACACAAAATCAACCTGGATCTGAGCGGTATTCATAGGGCTCTGATTCTGTGGATGCTCACTCATGGTTACAGATCACTGGCAGCTATGGAGGGAAAACTCGTGGAAAAAACGTGTCATCTGGACACAAGAACATCGCTATTTAGATGTGGTTAGGGTTTCACCAAATTAATGACGTAGTATTTTAAAATAGACTTAGTTTCTCTAAATGATGACTTATTTTCTCTAAATGAGGACTTGGTTTCTCAGAATAATGAGTTAGTTTTTAAAAAAAAATGAGTTCGTTTTTCAATATAGAACTAGTTTATCTTAATAATGACTTGATAGCTACTCCCCAAAAAGTTGACTACAACACGTTTCAGTGAAGTAATTTGAATGTGTTGTGTCCACAGGTGGCGCTATTGAGTGTGAGTTCGTTTTTCAATATAGAATTAGTTTATCTTAATAATGACTTGATAGCTACTCCCCAAAAAGTTGACTACAACACGTTTCAGTGAAGTAATTTGAATATGTGTTGTGTCCACAGGTGGCGCTATTGAGTGTGAGCATGCAGAATCGTATACAGGGATAAGGTTTTAACAAATTAATGACTTGGTATTTTAAAATAGACTTAGTTTCTCTAAATGATGACTTAGTTTCTTAGAATCATGAGTAAGTTTCTCAAAATATTGACTTCATTAATTAGGGTTTGGAGTTGTCAAAGCAAAATAAGGAACGCTTCACGAATTTGCGTGTCATCCTTGCGCAGGGGCCATGCTAATCTTCTCTGTATCGTTCCAATTTTAGTATATGTGCTAGCGAACTAACACAAAAGCAACCTGGATCTGAGGGTGCTTCATAGGGCTCTGATTCTGTGGATGCTCACTCATGGTTACAGATCACTGGCAGCTATGGAGGGAAAACGCGTGGAAAAAACGTGTCATCTGGACAGAAGAACATCGCTATTTAGATTTGGTTAGGGTTTCACCAAATTAATGACATAGTATTTTAAAATAGACTTAGTTTCTCTAAATGAGGACTTGGTTTCTCAGAATAATGAGTTTGTTTTTAAAAATAATGAGTTAGTTTTTCAATATAGAATTAGTTTATCTTAATAATGACTTGATAGCTACTCCCCAAAAAGTTGACTACAACACGTTTCAGTGAAGTAATTTGAATATGTGTTGTGTCCACAGGTGGCGCTATTGAGTGTGAGCATGCAGAATCGTAAACAGGGTTAAGGTTTTAACAAATTAATGACTTGGTATTTTAAAATAGACTTAGTTTCTCTAAATGATGACTTAGTTTCTTAGAATCATGAGTAAGTTTCTCAAAATATTGACTTTATTACTTAGGGTTTAGAGTTGTTAAAGCAAAATAAGGAACGCTTCACGAATTTGCGTGTCATCCTTGCGCAGGGGCCATGCTAATCTTCTCTGTATCGTTCCAATTTTAGTATATGTGCTAGCGAACTAACACAAAAGCAACCTGGATCTGAGCGGTATTCATAGGGCTCTGATTCTGTGGATGCTCACTCATGGTTACAGATCACTGGCAGCTATTGAGGGAAAACTCGTGGAAAAAACGTGTCATCTGGACAGAAGAACATCGCTATTTAGATTTGGTCAGGGTTTCACCAAATTAATGACATAGTATTTTAAAATAGACTTAGTTTCTCTAAATGATGACTTAGTTTCTCTAAATGAGGACTTGGTTTCTCAGAAAAATGAGTTAGTTTTTAAAAATAAGGAGTTAGTTTTTCAATATAGAATTAGTTTATCTTAATAATGACTTGATAGCTACTCCCCAAAAAGTTGACTACAACACGTTTCAGTGAAGTAATTTGAATATGTGTTGTGTCCACAGGTGGCGCTATTGAGTGTGAGCATGCAGAATCGTAAACAGGGTTAAGGTTTTAACAAATTAATGACTTGGTATTTTAAAATAGACTTAGTTTCTCTAAATGATGACTTAGTTTCTTAGAATCATGAGTAAGTTTCTCAAAATATTGACTTTATTACTTAGGGTTTAGAGTTGTTAAAGCAAAATAAGGAACGCTTCACGAAGTTGCGTGTCATCCTTGCGCAGGGACCATGCTAATCTTCTCTGTATCGTTCCAATTTTAGTATATGTGCTAGAGAACAAAAGCAACCTGGATCTGAGCGGTATTCATAGGGCTCTGATTCTGTGGATGCTCACTCATGGTTACAGATCACTGGCAGCTATTGAGGGAAAACTCGTGGAAAAAACGTGTCATCTGGACAGAAGAACATCGCTATTTAGATTTGGTCAGGGTTTCACCAAATTAATGACATAGTATTTTAAAATAGACTTAGTTTCTCTAAATGATGACTTAGTTTCTCTAAATGAGGACTTGGTTTCTCAGAAAAATGAGTTAGTTTTTAAAAATAAGGAGTTAGTTTTTCAATATAGAATTAGTTTATCTTAATAATGACTTGATAGCTACTCCCCAAAAAGTTCACTACAACACGTTTCAGTAAAGTAATTTGAATATGTGTTGTGTCCACAGGTGGCGCTATTGAGTGTGAGCATGCAGAATCGTATACAGGGTTAAGGTTTTAACAAATTAATGATTTGGTATTTTAAAATAGACTTAGTTTCTCTAAATGATGACTTAGTTTCTTAGAATCATGAGTAAGTTTCTCAAAATATTGACTTTATTAATTAGGCTTTGGAGTTGTTAAAGCAAAATAAGGAACGCTTCACGAATTTGCGTGTCATCCTTGCGCAGGGGCCATGCTAATCTTCTCTGTATCGTTCCAATTTTAGTATATGTGCTAGCGAACTAACACAAAAGCAACCTGGATCTGAGGGGTATTCATAGGGCTCTGATTCTGTGGATGCTCACTCATGGTTACAGATCACTGGCAGCTATTGAGGGAAAACTCGTGGAAAAAACGTGTCATCTGGACAGAAGAACATCGCTATTTAGATTTGGTTAGGGTTTCACCAAATTAATGACATAGTATTTTAAAATAGACTTAGTTTCTCTAAATGATGACTTAGTTTCTCTAAATGAGGACTTGGTTTCTCAGAAAAATGAGTTAGTTTTTAAAAATAAGGAGTTAGTTTTTCAATATAGAATTAGTTTATCTTAATAATGACTTGATAGCTACTCCCCAAAAAGTTCACTACAACACGTTTCAGTAAAGTAATTTGAATATGTGTTGTGTCCACAGGTGGCGCTATTGAGTGTGAGCATGCAGAATCGTATACAGGGTTAAGGTTTTAACAAATTAATGATTTGGTATTTTTAAATAGACTTAGTTTCTCTAAATGATGACTTAGTTTCTTAGAATCATGAGTAAGTTTCTCAAAATATTGACTTTATTAATTAGGCTTTGGAGTTGTTAAAGCAAAATAAGAAACGCTTCACGAATTTGCGTGTCATCCTTGCGCAGGGGCCATGCTAATCTTCTCTGTATCGTTCCAATTTTAGTATATGTGCTAGCGAACTAACACAAAATCAACCTGGATCTGAGCGGTATTCATAGGGCTCTGATTCTGTGGATGCTCACTCATGGTTACAGATCACTGGCAGCTATGGAGGGAAAACTCGTGGAAAAAACGTGTCATCTGGACACAAGAACATCGCTATTTAGATGTGGTTAGGGTTTCACCAAATTAATGACATAGTATTTTAAAATAGACTTAGTTTCTCTAAATGATGACTTATTTTCTCTAAATGAGGACTTGGTTTCTCAGAATAATGAGTTAGTTTTTAAAAAAAAATGAGTTCGTTTTTCAATATAGAACTAGTTTATCTTAATAATGACTTGATAGCTACTCCCCAAAAAGTTGACTACAACACGTTTCAGTGAAGTAATTTGAATGTGTTGTGTCCACAGGTGGCGCTATTGAGTGTGAGTTCGTTTTTCAATATAGAATTAGTTTATCTTAATAATGACTTGATAGCTACTCCCCAAAAAGTTGACTACAACACGTTTCAGTGAAGTAATTTGAATATGTGTTGTGTCCACAGGTGGGGCTATTGAGTGTGAGCATGCAGAATCGTTTACAGGGTTAAGGTTTTAACAAATTAATGACTTGGTATTTTAAAATAGACTTAGTTTCTCTAAATGATGACTTAGTTTCTTAGAATCATGAGTAAGTTTCTCAAAATATTGACTTTATTAATTAGGGTTTGGAGTTGTTAAAGCAAAATAAGGAACGCTTCACGAATTTGCGTGTCATCCTTGCGCAGGGGCCATGCTAATCTTCTCTGTATCGTTCCAATTTTAGTATATGTGCTAGCGAACTAACACAAAAGCAAGCTGGATCTGAGGGGTATTGATAGGGCTCTGATTCTGTGGATGCTCACTCATGGTTACAGATCACTGGCAGCTATGGAGGGAAAACTCGTGGAAAAAATGTGTCATCTGGACACAAGAACATCGCTATTTAGATGTGGTTAGGGTTTCACCAAATTAATGACATAGTATTTTAAAATAGACTTAGTTTCTCTAAATGATGACTTATTTTCTCTAAATGAGGACTTGGTTTCTCAGAATAATGAGTTAGTTTTTTTAAAAAAATTAGTTCGTTTTTCAATATAGAATTAGTTTATCTTAATAATGACTTGATAGCTACTCCCCAAAAAGATGACTACAACACGTTTCAGTGAAGTAATTTGAATGTGTTGTGTCCACAGGTGGCGCTATTGAGTGTGAGTTCGTTTTTCAATATAGAATTAGTTTATCTTAATAATGACTTGATAGCTACTCCCCAAAAAGTTCACTACAACACGTTTCAGTAAAGTAATTTGAATATGTGTTGTGTCCACAGGTGGCGCTATTGAGTGTGAGCATGCAGAATCGTATACAGGGTTAAGGTTTTAACAAATTAATGATTTGGTATTTTAAAATAGACTTAGTTTCTCTAAATGATGACTTAGTTTCTTAGAATCATGAGTAAGTTTCTCAAAATATTGACTTTATTAATTAGGCTTTGGAGTTGTTAAAGCAAAATAAGGAACGCTTCACGAATTTGCGTGTCATCCTTGCGCAGGGGCCATGCTAATCTTCTCTGTATCGTTCCAATTTTAGTATATGTGCTAGCGAACTAACACAAAAGCAACCTGGATCTGAGGGGTATTCATAGGGCTCTGATTCTGTGGATGCTCACTCATGGTTACAGATCACTGGCAGCTATGGAGGGAAAACTCGTGGAAA
>NC_139845.1:22000905-22065905 GCF_963691815.1 Echiichthys vipera
CGCAGGGGCCATGCTAATCTTCTCTGTATCGTTCCAATTTTAGTATATGTGCTAGCTAACTAACACAAAAACAACCTGGATCTGAGGGGTATTCATAGGGCTCTGATTCTGTGGATGCTCACTCATGGTTACAGATCACTGGCAGCTATGGAGGGAAAACTCGTGGAAAAAAACGTGTCATCTGGACACAAGAACATCGCTATTTAGATGTGGTTAGGGTTTCACCAAATTAATGACATAGTATTTTAAAATAGACTTAGTTTCTCTAAATGATGACTTAGTTTCTCTAAATGAGGACTTGGTTTCTCAGAATAATGAGTTAGTTTTTAAAAATAATGAGTTAGTTTTTCAATATAGAATAATTTTATCTTAATAATCACTTGATAGCTACTCCCCAAAAAGTTGACTACAACACGTTTGAGTGAAGTAATTTGAATATGTGTTGTGTCCACAGGTGGCGCTATTGAGTGTGAGCATGCAGAATCGTAGTTAGTTACTTAGTTTCTTAGAATCATGACTAAGTTTCTCAAAATATTGACTTTATTAATTAGGGTTTGGAGTGGTTAAAGCAAAATAAGGAAGGCTTCACGAATTTGCAAAAAGACTTAGTTTCTCAAAATAATGAATTTAATCAGCCTGTGAATGTTCTCATGTGTCCATGTCGTTCTCCCCAAAGCAGTTTCAGTCAAAAGCCACTGGACTTGGTTCTTTGTCAGGAAGACGTTTCACATCTGATCCAAGAGGCTTCATCAGTTCATGTACGCATCTGACCAGGCTGGGACTGGACCAAGACTGGGACTGGACCAGGACCAGGACCAGCCTGGTCAGATGCGTACATGAACTGATGAAGCCTCTTGGATCAGAGGTGAGGCTGGGACTGGTCCAACTATCTGGTGTGGAGACTTCGTTAGTGCTCTATTGAGTCTGAACCACAGTCGTTGGAGTCACAGGAGGACATTTGTGAACAGTTGTTCTTTGAGGTTATATTGTTGAATCTCCCGAAGATGCTTCTTTTCCTCCTCTTACAAATCATGATGATTGTTTGATTTTAATAGTTAGGGTAAGGGTTTTCTAAAAATAATGACCAAGTATTTGAAAATAAAATTAGTTTCTCTAAAGAAAGACTTAGTTTCTAAGAACAATGAGTAAGTTTCTTAAAATTAATTATTTTTATAATTACAGTTGTTTTTTTTTTTTTAAAACAATGTCTTAGTTTCTCAAATTAATGACTTAGTTTCTCAAAATGGACTTAGTTTGTCAGAATCATGAGTACGTTTTTCAAAATATTGATTAAATGAATCGAGGTTTGGAGTTGTTAGTTAAAGCAAATTAAGGAACGCTTCACGAATTTTCGTGTCATCCTTGCGCAGGGGCCATGCTAATCTTCCCTGTATCGTTCCAATTTTACATCGCTATTTAGATTTGGTTAGAGTTTCACCAAAATAATGACATACTATTTTCAAAATAGACTTAGTTTCTCTAAATGAGGACTAAGTTTCTTAGAATCATGAGTTAGTTTCTCTAAAGAAAGACTAAGTTTCTCAAAATCATGATTTTAATAAGTAGGGTTAGGTTTTTAACAAACTAAAGAGTTACTACTTCAAATGGACTTAGTTTCTCTAGGGTTGTTAAATTTAGTCAGGGTTAGTGTTTTTATTGTTAAAGATAGTTAGGGTTGTCTAACCTAGGGTTAGGGGATTACACAAAAGTAACAACCTTTTCCACAAGTTTTCCCTCCATAGCTGCTGGTGATCTGCAACCATGATTGAGGGTCCACAGAATCAGGGCCCACACGCAAATTTGTGAAGTGTACCTTATTTTGCTTTAACTAACAACTCCAAACCCTAATTAATTAAATCAATATTTTGAGAAACTTACTCATTGTTCTGAGAAACTAAGTCCGATGAACGTTGTGTGGAAAAATAAGTAGATACCAACATCCTTGCGGAGAGCTGGAGGGATCCTTATTCCCAAGGCAATGGACTCATCAGAAATCGCCCAGTTCCGTCAGCTCAGCCTTTTAAATTTCGAGGGAAAACTCTTCTTCAGCATGGTTGCTCATAGGCTTGCAGGATACCTGCAAAGAAACATGATTGACAAGTCAATTCAGAAAGCAGGCATTTCAGGCTTCTCAGGATGTGTGGAACACGCTAGTTTCATCTGGCATCAGATTCAGGTTGCCAAGATGGAGGGGAAAGATCTACACGTGGGGTTCCTGGATCTTGGGAATGCCTTTGGCTCTGTCCCTCACAACCTCCTGTGGACAGCCTTTGACTACTTCAGATTATTACCACAGTCTATTTCCCACACCGGCTGAATCTTACAATATGAACTCCCAAAAAATCATGTTGTTAAGATTTTCTTACTGACGCAATATGACAGCAGACAATTGGCTTGTATTATATTTCGTTCTGTACCGCAGTGTAATATTTAGTATTTTTCATAATAAATATTTTATTCCAAAAACGTGCCATATAAGCATATGTTCCCATGAGTCCCATGCACATGATGCAGATGATCAGCTGTAACAGTTCCTTGTGTTTTGCTGTGGGGCAGTTTTCTAAGATACAGTATATGACAGATTTATAAGTCAGGTCAAAGTTTAGTCTGTACACTTTCATTTTGTCCCACACCTCCTTTGCTCTGTAACAGTCCATTAAAAGATGCTGTTGTGTCTCATCATAGTTGCATTTGTCCATCGGATATTGTTTTGTTTTAACGTGACAACTCCAAGACACAATGGCTCTGACTGCCAGTCTGTTTACAGATAAAGCCAGAGCATGTTTCTTATGCTCTCTGACAGGTTCCTATTTTTTAACAGTTTAAAAAATGCTGCGCCTTCTTTTTGTTTTATATGTTTGTAATTGATGTACCCTCTTTATCTGTAATTGTGGATTTTGTTGAAGATCATTTTACTCGGTAGGCCGGTCCAATCTATTTAAAGGTGTTGATATTCATATGTGAAATCTCCATAAATAAGTTTGCACTCTGGGCCATGTCGAGCTCCCCCTCTCCTTTTTCTCCACAGGGGGAGATCACCGACTCAGAGAGCATTCCTGGAGATGGCTGCAGAGACATTTTTAACAAAGGCGACACACAATCTTGAGAAGATTAAGTGACATGAGCAAAGTAGTGTGTTGCATGTGGCCATGAAAGATCTCCTTCATGTGCCTTAACCTGTTTTCCCTTTTCTCAGCAGGCTGGCAATCAGGCTGACACACCTGCAGCCGATCAACTCCCTGATTGCCAACCTGCTATATGAAGCCAGCAAGACCATTCCCCTGAGAGACACAGACCCACCAGCACCTTTGGGCCCACATTATGATTTGTTAAAATCTTTGTTTTAGTAGTTGCTTTATTTTTGGCCTGGAGATGGCTGGCAGCCTTCTTTCTTGGTTTGGTTTTTAGTTTATAATTTGGTTTTGTTAGGTAGGGAGGGGGGCCAGCTCCGACGTCCCTATAAGGGGTGGCCTGGTCCCCCCTCCATTTTTGCTGAGTTTGGCCAGCATCTCCAGGTCCCATTTTGGGTTTGCTGATTTCTTTTTTGGTAAGATCTTTATTTGTATTTTGCTAGTTGTCCTTCAGGAATGTTTGTTTCCTGTTGGGAGAAGTTGTTTAATAAAAAACGTTAAAAGTTCTACCCTCTTTAGTGTCCTTTTATGTTTCGGTCTCCAGTTTGAGCCACTACTCAATTTATTTAATTGTTTGGAAGCCGTAACATAGTGCAAGGCTAGCTAAAGTGCGTATCGAGTCTATGGGGTTTTATAAAGTGCTGTTTTTACAAGTTCAGAGAGCTCCGTGGAAGGAGCTGTGTTTTGTCCATGGTTCGTCTCCTCCGGAGCTCAGTAAGCACCTGTCTGCAGACGGTGTTGCTGCCAATGACTGTCTGGTGGATGCTCCTTATGCATCGTGTCTTCCATAGTCTCATGCACACGATGCATATGATCAGCTGAGTCAGTTCTCTGTTTTTCGCTGTGGGGCAGTTTTCCAGAATGCAGTACTTTACAGATCTATAGTTCAGATCAAAGTTTACCCCATATACTTTAATTTTGTCCCACACCTCCTTCGCTCTGTAACAGTCCATTAAAAGGTGCTGTTATGTCTCATTCTGGTTGCATTTGTCCATCGGGCATTTTTTTGTTTTAACATTACAACTCCAAGACACAACAGCGCGGACTGCCAGTCTGTTCACAGATAAAAGCCAGCGCATGCTCGGATGCTCTCTGACAGGTTTCTATTTTTTTAAATAAAAAAAAATTTGAGCCTTCTTGTTATATTTTTGTAACTGATGTACCCTCTGTATATGTAATCGTTGATTTTGTTGAAGATCATTTTACTTGGGAGGCCAGTCTAGTCTATTTTAAGGTGTTGAAATTTGTATATGAAATCAGTCTAAGTTTTTTATGGATTTAAATGAATTTATTTTTGGTTTGTTGTTGTCCTGTCTTCAGGGTGTGTATCAAGTTCCCTCTGTTATCTAGATTTGTCTGTTTATAGATGTTATAGATACTTTTAATCAAGAATTATTATTTTTGTGTTTTTGTATCTGACAGAAGCTCATTATCAGAGATTGATCTTTTCTTTAAGACTTATATATTGTTCCATTAGAGTGTTATATTTTATATTCTTTATCTTATTTATTTCTCTACATTTAAATTTGAAAAAATCTTTTAAGCGATGTTTTAATACTTCCCATAATTCAATGTCGGATTTAGTTAATATTTTTTATTGTATTGTTTTATGGATTTCTTGTTTTAATTCTATTAATAAGTCTGGATCTTTGAGACATTGGGAGTTTAGTTTCCAGAAGCCTCTGGTTTCTGAGGCTCCAGAAGACAAGGACGTTTGGATCAACATGTGGTCAGAGAAATCATTAATTATTGTTTTATACTGTATAACTTTAAAGTGCTGAGACACATAAATACGGTCGATCCGGGTTTTTGTCAGAGAATCGAACCGGGTGTATTCGATCCCAACAGGATTAAGATATCTGCAAACATCTATTAATTTGGATTCTTGACACATTTCTCTTAAAAGTTTACCTTCATGGCTCAGTTTGAAGGCTGTAGAACTCACTCTGTCGTTAAAGTCAGTCACTGTGTTGAAGTCGCCACATAAGATGACTTTGTAACCGACCAGCAGCAGTTCTCTTAGACTTTTGAAAAGTTGAATTTTTTTGGGTTTTTCAGGAGCAGTGTACACTTATGATTTGATGTTTTTCTCCTTTTGTAAAAACGATCTACCATGAGCAGTCTACCAGGAATTAGTTCTCTTTTACGGATAATAAGGATGTTGTTAGTTTTAAAAAAGATCCCCACACCATCAGCCTTACTTTCCCCAATCAAGATAACACTTACACCTTTGTGCCACATGCTGGATACCTGGGCTACGTCTGTATTGGTGCTCAGTCTCAGTTCCTGACAACATAAAATATCAAAGTCCGTTTTTAATAAATATTTCATTTTTCTCTGTCTAAAAGAACTGGACTGGATGGGCACCACGGGCATTCCAGGATGAAACTTTTAAGGAAGGTCATGGATGTTTAGAGGGGGAAGAGAAACTATGGTGTGGGTTTGTCATCGAGACACTTATTATCTGTTTGACCACATGAGCTACGAGCTCTTCTTTTCTTTTTGTCTTTACTTCTACAAATGGAGTTTCATCATCATCATCATAATCATTATTATCGTTTCGCTCAGGAGGAGGGAAATCAGGAGTAGGAGAGAAGGAGTCAGAGTTGCTGCAGAAAGACGAGCTCTCTGCTTCAACCTGCAGGTGCAGCGGGGAGCCGCGGGCTCACTGAGCATCAGTCAGCCCGGTAGAGCTGATGTCAGAGCTGCAGCTCTCGCTGAAGCTGCTTTCACACTGGCTTGCAATTTGTAAGCTGCCCTCACCCGACGGGCTGGAGTCCTCCAGAGAGGCGTCTGCAGGCTGCCGGGTGGAGGAGCACTGGGCGCGGGCCAGTATGCTGGGACTCCGGTCGGGAGCCGGTATCTGGTGGAGGCACTTTTGCCGAGGACTGGCCTCGAGGCTGCTGCAGGTCTCCGGAATGCGTTTTCTGCTGCTGTTGTAAGACTTCTGGTGGGTGTTGCTGCTGCTGCTGTTGTTTCTGCTGCGGTTGCTGCTGCTGCCGCTGTCGTTGCTGCTGCTGCTGCTGTTGTCGTTGCTGCTGGTGCTTTGGTTGCTGCTGCTGCTGCTGCTGTGCTTCAGACGGGGGATCACCCTGCGGGGCGGAGTGAGGGGCGACAGGGTTCCCCCACTGACCGGAGCTCTTGGTTTTATCTACATATGATTGTGGACATGTGAAGAAAGTGTGGCCTTTTTCGCCACACAAGCTGCAGGATGCTTCGGAGTAGCAGTCCTTGGCTCTGTGGCCGAGGCTGCTACACCTCCAGCATTTAATGGTCGGTCACTGCCTCGCCTGGTGATCCGTGGAGTCACAGATGAAGCAGGACGTAGTCTGACCGGGATATATAATGCGACCGCTGTACAGACTGAGGGAGATGGAGTCGGGATCTGGAGTATGTGGCCGTCTGAATCTCTCTTCAGACGGACTTTGATTCTGCGTACAACGTACCAGACCCCAAATTTGTCAAGAGGCTTAATTACTGGTTGTATGATTTTGCCATATCTGTGAAGATACAGTTCAATGTCTTGGTCAGGTATGCGGCCTATCCAGAATTTAACTACCAAGTTAATTATGTCTGTTTGTATTGAGGATTCAACGGCCCAGCCCGAGTCCGAGGCGTTTAAGGCCTGAACCTCGAGGAACCGACACAGAGGAGCTTCCTTAAAGAAGCAGATCTCGTAATCCTTTTTGTTAGGAAGTGCTATGAATGAATAAACATCAACAGGGTTTATCCAGGATGAATCAAAGAGAAGGACTTCTCCGACGTTGTCTCTGCCAGGAGGTTCGTCTTCTCCCGTGTACCTGAGACGGACACAGAAGAAGAATTCCTTTATTAGTCCCGCGAATGGGGAAATTCAATTTACACACACACACACACACACACACACACACACACAAACACACAGTCACCAGTCACCTATGGACTGAGCTACTACCGCCCCCAAGAACTGGCTGAACTTAGAGGAATATTGTGGGGGAGCCATGGTGGCTGCTGCCCAGCCGGGCGCAATGAGGTAAGGCTTCGAAGAGCGAGTCAGTTTTTTTGTTTGGACCTGTAGAACTCAACTCATCAGAATGAGCCCTTCTTGGGCGCAGGCTTTGCTGGATCAGGCATGATTGCTTGGTTCTGGTGCAGATGACTCTCTGCTGCTCCAGATGCTTTCTTTATACGCTCCTATATGCAAATATCACGTCTCGGATTGGCTTAGCTTTGTGACCGACACTGAGCATGCGCCGACACAAACAAACCAGATGTTGATGAAAATATAGATCTTAATGGTTTTATATATGTGTTTTGGAGGTAACAAAGTAGCGCTAACTTGTATGCGATTAACAGTAAACAAGAATGGTGTGTCAATCAGGACACAGGAATGAAGAGAAGGAGATGTAATTCTTCTTAGACTGTTCCAGCCGTATTTATTTCCAATTCTCCAGTACTCTGTATTGTCATCAGTCTAGAAAAAAATAATCACCTTAAGTAATTTATTAATATAACAAGAAATGAAAGGCTGTATACAAATTACAAACAATTCACTATACAGTATAATACACAATCAACTCAAACAATGCTCCTCAGCATAAACAAATACTTCCAATTATCTATCTAATGGAAATGGTAACCTAAATTACATACAGTCTTCACTCATAACAACATGGCTGTATGCTACACAGTTCATATTAGGCAGAAACGAGTGCGACGGCTCCACTCGCAGGTCATAAAAATGCACTTCTTGGAAGATCAGACCACAACTTCATCCACCTGCAGCCCCTGTATAAGCCCCAAGTCCAGCGGAGACTGATGAAGCTTTACAGGGCTGCTTTGAACTTACAGACTGGGATTTGCTCTGTGATTCACATGGAGAGGACCTTGACGATCTCACGGACTGCATAACAGGGTACATACATTTCTGTGTGGACAGCGTTGTTCCTACAGTGACTGTACGCTGTTTCCCCAATAACAAGCCGTGGGTCACCAGAGACATCAAGGTCCTGGTGAATGAGAAGAAGAGGGCCTTCAGAGATGGGGACAGAGAGCAGATGAGGCAAGTCCAGAGGGAGCTGAAGGAGAGGATTCAACAGGGCAAAGACACCTACAGGAGGAAGCTGGAGCACAAACTGCAGCAGAACAATTTAAAGGACGTGTGGAGCGGCATGAGGAGCATCACTGGCTACAAACCATCTGGTTTCTCCACAGTAGGAGGTGGTACTGAACGTGCCAATGAGCTGAATCTGTTCTTCAACAGATTTGATGAAAGGGCTCTGGACCACCCCCCCCCCACTGCTCCTCCACAACCATCCACCTCCAAACCTCCAGCCCTGCTGAAACTAGGTGTGGAGGACACTATCATCTTCCTGCTCAACCGTGCCTGCGCCCACCTGGGAACCACAGTGAGAATCTTGTTCATGGACTTCTCCAGTGCGTTCAATACCATCCGGCCTGCTCTGCTGGGACGTAAGCTGACGGCGATGCAGGTGGACCCTCCCCTGGTTTCCTGGATTACAGATTACTTGACGGGTCAACCACAGTATGTCAGACTGCAGGATGGAGTGTCTGACACTGTGGTCAGCAGCATTGGAGCTCCACAGGGAACTGTTCTTTCCCCCTTTCTGTTCACCCTGTACACCTCAGACTTTCAGCTCCTCTCTGAGTCCTGCCACCTGCAGAAGTTTGCTGACGATTCTGCAATTGTTGGCTGTGTCAGTGAGAGGAAGGAGGAGGAATACAGGGGCGTTGTGGACTCCTTCCTCGACTGGTGTGCAGCTAATCACCTGATTCTAAACGGCACCAAGACTAAGGAGCTAGTGGTGGATTTCCGCAGGAGTAAATCTGCCCCCACACCCATCTCCATCAACGGCGTGACTGTGGATGTTGTCCAGGATTACAAATACCTTGGAGATTACCTGGATAACAAACTGGACTGCTCCAAGAACACTGAGGCTGTTTACAAGAAGGGCCAGAGTCGTCTCTATTTCCTAAGGAGGTTCCGGTCATTCAATGTATGTAACACCATGCTGAGGATGTTCTACCAGTCGGTTGTAGCCAGTGCCATCTTCTTTGCTGTTGTGTGCTGGGGCAGCAGACTGAGGGCAGCAGTCACCAAGAGAATCAGTAAGATCATCAGGAAGAATGGCTCCGTCCTCAAGATTCAAGATTCAAGAAGCTTTATTTATCCCGAGAGATAAATAAAGCTTCTGTGGGGCCAACCTGGACTCTTTGGTGGCTGTGTCTGAGAGGCGGATGCTGTCTAAACTGCACAGCATCCTGGACAACAACTCTCACCCTCTCCACCATCTGCTGACCTCTAGCAGAAGCACCTTCAGTCATAGACTCATTCTCCCCCAGTGTAATACTGAACGCCGGAGGAAGTCTTTTCTTCCGGTGGCCATCAAACTCTATAATTCATCTACAGGTCAGGTAAGGAACAGTGGAGACACTGCATCCTGGGAAAATGTCACTTTGTCACTTTATATCATCACTGCACCACTTTATTCCGTTGTACTGTCACTTACTTCAGTAAGAAATGCTGCTACACTTTACACTGTCACTTTATATCACCACTACATCACTTTATTTAGTGGTACTGTAACTTACTGCTGCTACATTTCACTGTGGTTTACTGTGGTTTACTGTAACGTATCCCAGTAAAAAAATTATGCTACACTGTACTTTACTGTAACTTACTGTAACTTACTACAGTAAGAAAGGCTGCTACACTTCACTGTCACTTTATATCACCACTACATCACTTTATTTAGTGGTACTGTAACTTACTGGTGCTACTACTGTGCTTTACTGTAACCTAGTTCTGTAGGAAATGCTGCTACACTGTACTTTATTGTAACTTACTGTCACTTACTTCAGTAAGAAAGGCTGCTACACTTCCCTGTACTTTACTGTAACTTACTTCAGTAAGAAAGGCTGCTACACTTCCCTGTACTTTACTGTAACTTACTGTAACTTACTTCAGTAAGAAAGGCTGCTACACTTCCCTGTACTTTACTGTAACTTACTGTAACTTACTTCAGTAAACAAGGCTGCTACACTTCACTGTGCTTTACTGTCACTTACTTCAGTAAGAAAGGCTGCTACACTTCACTGTGCTATACTGTCACTTAGTTCTGTAGGAAATGCTGCTACATTTTTAACACTGTTATTACTATTATTATTACTTATCGCTCCTTCTTACTTATTTAGTTTGTACTTATTTTATTTCAATCTGCTGCTAAACTGCACGCTGCGTATTGTTGTATATTGTATATACCTACACTTAACCACAATGTCTGTTGCACTCTGTCACACTTAGTTAATTGTTTGATTTATTTTACGTTAGCGTTATTTTAATTTGATTATGTTACTCTGACCCTTTCCCACCTTTGTATTGAAACTGTTGCACAATAACTTCCCTCGGGATAAATAAAGCTTCTTGAATCTTGAATCACTACCTAATGTCAACATAAACACGTGACGGACATTCCTCTCTCACGTGAAGAGCCATCAGTCAACTCCACAGCAGCTGAGAAAGAGCTACGTTAGGTTAGCTTCATGCTGCGCTAGCAAATATTACCATCGAACTGGCACATACAGGATTGTTATTAAACTCACATGAAAGTAATAACAAAGCAGCAAACACTTACTTTCTGTCAAGAACTCAATACTCGGAGTATCACTCACAGGAGAAACACGGGGGGGGGGGGCACAGGAATAATAGGCACAAGATGATGCGCACTGCTTTCCAGCGCTTACTCTCAGCAGGCAATGACAAAACGAAACTTAACTCAGGGACGCCATTCTCTCTGGTGAGGAAGTATGGGTAGAGGCTCCTAAATGACACTTACTCAGGGAAGTAAAAGCCTTTCAAACAATATGGAAGCCTATTTCTGCTAATGTGATAAAAATAAGTATGTTCATAATGAGAAACTTTGTCAAAATAAAGTCCTAGTTTCTCAAAATAATAAGTTAGTATTTCAAAATAAAGATATAAAGTCATAATTATTAAGATACGAAATTCTCTCATACATCCAGTTATACAATTAGAACTTTTTAGAAATATCACCCATAAACAGATTCAAGAGAACTGATCCCATCTAATGCTAATCATTGACATATGGAAGACTGAGTTTATAAAATCCCCCAGCCACCAAACATTTGTTTCATGGAAAATAACTCAGTTTGGTGTTTTTTTTTTCTTTCATTAATAACAACAGTAAAATTCAGACATTTTAGGGACTCTAACTTTTTAAATATCAGTTTGATTATGTGATGTTTTCTGAGCAGGGCTGAAATTGTTTTAGAGATTTATGCAGAAAATCTCAGAGCAGTTTTTGCCAAGTGGACACTTCCGTCCTTATTGAGTCAAGAAGGTCGTACATTTGTTTCAGTCTTCTATTGATCAATTAGAATATGAACCAAAAATGTATCATGAGACTTTGTTTCATAATATTATGCCGTATAAACCAACAGAGTAAAAAATGATGGCCGATGAAGAAGACACATTTTCCCAAATGGACACAAATGTCTGGAGTTCTCCTTGAGTCAGTGATTTGGAAGAAAACACTGTTCAGTTGTTTCTATGGTGGCTCTAAAAACAGATTCAGTCAGAACAGTGTGGAGTTAGAAAGGACGACTTTGGACCTTTCAGAGTCAAAATGATTCATTCACAGAACCCATCATCATCATCATCATCATCATCATCATCATCATCATTATTGTCATTATGGAGCCATCACTTGTTTTATGTGTTGTGTTCTTCAATCAGGGCCGACACATGAAACAGCTTCATGGCACCTTATTACAGAGAATGTTCACATCAGTGTGCGTGTGTGTATTTTTTAAACAGCTTTTATTGTCAACATTATTATATTACAAGATAAATACCACAGGGAGGAGTTTAATAATGTGCACATAAATATACAGATTTCACTTTCATTTCTTAACAGCAAATCAATTGAAATCATGTGTCAGTGTTTTCCTCAGTGTTCTTCAAGATGTGAGAAGTCTTTAGGAGGCATCACATGTCAGGTGTGATGGAAATCTCAGGACTCTCACGTTTCATTCATTATCCAATTAATAAACTTGTTATTAAGGGAAAACGGAGAAAAATATCGTGTTATTATAAAAACCGAGGATTTAAAATGTATGTATGACTATTTAGGGCTTCCATGCGTTTGACTGCAGCATGTTGTTCCTTCACTGATCAAACAGAGGCTCTGATGTACTTTGATTTTACTTCCATTATTATGACACAATTAAATACAATCACCTTTATTGTTGTAATGGTGTTTGTTCATGTATGAATGTTAAGTCATATTTATAGCTTTGCCAGTCTGGTTCTGACATAAATGGTTGTAAACTGATGTTTAATGTCTTTGAATGAAATGGATCAACACCGCTACACCGATACATCCGCTTCTTGAGGCAGAACAACGATCCAAAGGTCCACAAACTAGCATCCAAAGTACGTGTTAACACGGTCAGAAAACCGCGTGCCTCCACCTTTCCAAAGAGTTTACCACTATCTCTCCTTCTACGCTGCACTCGCACACCGGTACTTTCGGCACATCAAAAAAGACAGTTCTTAATGTGACAGGCCCATGTTAAGCATGCAATATGCAATAACAATACCAAAATAAAGTATTAAATGAATAAGCACCAAAAAATGTATTCTCTTAGGAAGCATTTGGCTCCTACAGTACGGGGTAAACTTTAAGGTGTCCTATAAATCTGTCATGTACTGTATCTTAGAAAAGTGCCACACGGAGAAACACAAGGGACTGACTCAGCTGATCATCTGCATCGTGTGCATGAGACTCTGGAAAACACGATGCTTCATGAGCCTTCACCACACAGTCATTGACAGTGACTCCGTGTGCAAACAGGCGCTCACCGAGCTCCGGAGGAGACGAACTCTGGACAAAACACAGCTCCTTCCATGGAGCTCTCTGAACTTATAACACAGCACTTTATAAAAACCCCATAGACTTGATACCCACTTTAACGAACTTTGCACATGTAATTATTTTTCTATGTTCTTTTTTGAGTGTATATAACGTGTAAAGGCGGCAGTAGCTCAGTCCTTAGGTGTCTTGGCTGTGAATTGTAGGGTCGCTGGTTCAAGTCCCTGTGTTGACCATGTATGGAGCGTGGACTGGTAGCTGGAGAGGTGCCAGTTCATCTCCTGGGCACTGCCGAGCTGCTGTTGAGCAAGGCACCGAACCCCCAACTGCTCGGGGCGCTGGTCACTGGCAGCCCCCTCGCTCTAACATCTCTCCTTAATTGCATGTATAGGTCCTGTCTGTGCATGTGTGTATTTCAGACCTGTGTGTGTGTAACATGATTAATAATAAGAGTGAAAAAATTCAATTTCCCTGTTGCGGGATAAATAAAGTAATTCTTCTTCTTCTAAAAAATTTTGTCTTCCTTTTTTTTAAAATAGCAAAGGCTCGGCACCCCGGGGTGCGATATTTGGTTTGTGTTTTTATTGGGCAGGATCTGCAGCCATGTCTCTAAAGCTTCACTGTGAACCTCACAAATATGAAAGGACACTAAAGAGGCAGGAAGACACGAGGACACCAAGAAAGAAAGAAGAAGCAAAAAGGAAAGAACAAAGCAAAAGAATGGGAGAAGGGCTGCAGACTTTGGCGCCGCCCACCGAAGCTCGCGACACATGTCCTCTATCGCGTCCGCAGTTCAGATGTAAATACAGCCGGTCGGACACCATCACTTCATTCGGTTCAAACACACTGAGAAGCACGATGTCTGGCAGAGGAAAAGGCGGGAAAGGACTCGGCAAAGGAGGCGCTAAGCGTCACCGGAAAGTTCTCCGTGATAACATCCAGGGCATCACCAAACCCGCCATCCGCCGCCTGGCTCGCCGCGGCGGAGTGAAGCGTATCTCCGGTCTGATCTACGAGGAGACCCGCGGTGTGCTGAAGGTCTTCCTGGAGAACGTGATCCGTGATGCCGTCACCTACACCGAGCACGCCAAGAGGAAGACGGTGACCGCCATGGATGTGGTGTACGCTCTGAAGAGGCAGGGCCGCACCCTGTACGGCTTCGGAGGTTAAAGCGATGACGACCTGACGGAACAAAACCCAACGGCTCTTTTAAGAGCCACACACTTGATCTGAAGACACGCTTCCTCTCCTCAGTCCCATCCAACTCCGTCACCTCTGGTTCTTCACTGAACACATAGGAAAGTCCCAACTGTGTTCATTGATTAAGTTTATTATTATTTCTTTATTAGCAGATTGAACAAACACAACACAGGCAGAACAGTATGGCATCATGCTGACAAAGGTGTGTGTGTGTGTGTGTGTGTGTGTGTGTGTGTGTGTGTGTGTGTGTGTGTGTGTGTGTGTGTGTGTGTGTGTGTGTGTGTGTGTGTGTGTGTGTGTGTGTGTGTGTGTGTGTGTGTGTGTGTGTGTGTGTGTGTGTGTGTGTGTGTGTGTGTGTGTGTGTGTGTGTGTGTGTGTGTGTGTGTGTGTGTGTGTGTGTGTGTGTGTGTGTGTGTGTGTGTGTGTGTGTGTGTGTGTGTGTGTGTGTGTGTGTGTGTGTGTGTGTGTGTGTGTGTGTGTGTGTGTGTGTGTGGTCAGTTCTCCTTTCAGTAACAATACACATTAAATTATAAGGACATTACATAAAAATACATATATACCTAATAAGATACAAAGGCACAGAGGAAAAAGACAATAAATGAGGCAAAAACAAATCCATGTAAAGAACTTAAATTAATACGTGGACCATACTGTTATACATCTTTAACAAAGGTCATGTAACTTATCTGTGGTGTAATTACATTTGTTATTCATAATTTGGACTGACTCAAAATAGTTACGTAATTCAACTTTGAAGGGATTAAAGTTTGGTGGAGATTTGGAGGATTTAGCTTCATGGATATGATGCTTCCCTTGAAGAGTAGTAAGATTCTAATCCACTGTATTGTTTAGTTTTGGTTTTCATAACAGGAAGAAAGTCCAAACTGAAGGATCCAAATGAAACGGGTCATGACGATCACGGGACTAAAAGCCTGAAGTGGAAACAACACAGATCCATTGTCTCACATTTCTGTTCCAAGTGTTGCTGCGTTAGGAACAAAATAGTTTGTTCTGTTTAGTGAAAGATCCATTTGACTCATTAATATCTTTTCATTTAATTTAGCTCCGTTCTCCTTAAATACATTTGAACTCTGAGCTTGAATTTGATCTGTTCTGATAATTTGTGCACATAATGAAATTAAATGTTATCTTCTATCTCTTTAGTTGGTTTTGTAGATTCTGTGTTTTTTGTTTTCTGTTGTCTTTATTTTGTTCATGCATTTTACATGCTGGGAATAAATACAAAAATGTTGAATTCTCAAATCGACCATTTTAAAATATATTTTTTTCAATCCAAAATGCTAAGACTCTTCGTTCTGTTGGGATTTCTAACAATTCAGGTAAACTAGATATAATCTAATTATTACATTTAAAAACGTCAAGTGTACAGAAAAGTGTGAAAGAATGTTGAATTTAATATAATTCAATATATGGTTGTGATGTTCAGCGTGGCTCCTAGAACTTGTTGCTTAAAGGAAAGAGGAAGTCAAAGCTTTCGTACTCACTAAAGTACTTTAGTGTCCGTCTGTGTCCGGACACCGACAGAGCTGCTGTCTCATTCCAGGGCCCTGAACCTGTCATTACCGGTGTGTGTGTGTGTGTATATATATAATAATAATAATAATCAGTGTTGTGTTTTCAGAAAACACAAAATCCAAACATCTGACTGCAACATAAAGTTCTTTTTTTTATCTGTCCATGGAGATTTTATTACACTAAAAACACAGGACACTAGTTATATACATAGTTTCAAACATTTTCAAGGTGCGTTTGCAGCTCCTCACAGCTGTGGTGAACTACATGTTTGTGTCCAGAACATACTTTATATTCAGTTTACTTAATAATGCACTTGATCGTCACATTAAATTAGATGTAATTGTGCTTTAAACAACCACAATTATGTTTCAGGACAACTCTCTACGTTCAGCTGAGAGTCTGAGGGTTGAATCTAATCAAATCTGTACTTCTCAACATGGATGAAAGGACGTCTTCATTTCTACACGTTAGTGAAACGATACAACTGATAGAAAGAATAATAGTTGAAGGGGAATCTACTGTAAGATCCTACAAAGTAAAGTCACAAGTATTTAAGGAGAACGGAGCAAACACTGGACAAAATCTAAGGAACAAATATTAATGAGACCAATTCATCTTTCACTGTTTCAAGTAGTTATGTGTAATAATGATATCTAATCAAATCTAGAAATAATAATAATGAAATACAGAAAGCACCTCAGCGTTAGAGACACATGAAAGTGTTTTCTGTATTTCCTTCTTCACTTTTCCAGCCAGAGAGCTGCAGGTCTCCACACAAACTGAAGCTGAGCACATTGATTTCACTCAGAATGTGACTTTATTTACATCTTTATCTCACACATCTTTCATTATGAACCTGTTGAATTGGGCTGGTAAATCTACACATACACTCAATCTGGAACAGGAGTCTAACTGTCCAACTGGCCGAGGCACGGACCGTGTGTTTACCTCCACCGGAAAAGTCCTTTATTCAAACGAAATAAATCACAATACTGACGTTTTTTCGGTTTTGTTACATCCAGACACGTCTCTGCTAACTGCAACAACACTGAAACATGTGATACAGATCACTTTTACACCCTTTCAGAGACCAAATGTGCCGTAAACTCGCCGCGAGTTGTCCAAAGTGAGCGTGTATCAGAGAGGTTTGAAGCCTCCTGAGATGAAATCAAAGAGTCCTTGTGACCAAACACGAGCTCAGTGTGGAGGGAAGGACCTTTTCTCGCTGCTACAGTAAAAACCGCGTTTTAAAAAGGTTATTTTATATGAATTTAATCCCCAAACTGTGGCGGAGAAAACACAAAAGTGTCGCCACATTTCGGCAGGGCGGCGGAGCGGCTGTGTGAGTTGACTCTCCACGGTTCTCACGTGCTTTATAAATCCGCCTCCTGCCCTCGGCTCTGTCACTCTCAGTCGAACACAGCACACACGAAGATGGCAGAAGAAGCTCCAGCAGCAGCTCCGGCGAAAGCCCCCGCGAAATCCCCCAAGAAGAAGGCTGCTCCCCGCCCCAAGAGTGACGGACCCTCCCTCCCGAAGCTCATCCTCAGCGCCGTGGCTGAGTCCAAGGAGCGGAAAGGCATCTCTCTGTCCGCCATTAAGAAGTTTCTGGCCGCCAAAAACATCGACGTTGTTAAGTCCAACAAACGCATCAACTCCGCGGTGACTTCACTGGTGACCAAAGGGACTCTGACGCAGACCAAAGGGACCGGAGCCTCCGGATCCTTCAAGCTCACCAAGGTCGAAAAGGCGGTCGCCAAACCAGCGGCGAAGAAAGTGGTGAAGAAGAAATCTCCCGTTAAAGCCAAGAAGCCCGCGGCGAAGAAGACCCCGGTGAAGAAACCGGCAGCCAAGAAAGCAGCAGCTAAGAAACCTGCAGCCAAGAAGTCTCCGGTGAAGAAGGCGGTGAAAAAGCCTGCAGCCAAGAAGAGTCCCAAGAAGGTGGTCCCCAAAAAGGTGGTGAAGAAGACCCCTGTGAAGAAAGCTCCGGCAAAGAAAGCTGCAGCAAAGAAATCCAAGAAGTGAAGCAGCTCCTGAATGCAGCACTCTGGTGCATCTAAAGGCTCTTTTAAGAGCCACCACAGATTCACTCAAGAGCTTTTTCCTTCCAAACAACTTCTTCACTTTCTCTTTTTCTTTATTTACATCACAAGATCTCAGAGTATCAGCATGTGTAGTTTCACATGTTGATGCTTAAACTTAATATTCCTTTACACAGTTAATGACCCATTATGTGATACATGGTAAATGACATCACTCCATGTTGGTGGGAAACACTTGAACACAACACATAAAACAAGTGATGGCTCCATAATAACAATAATCATGATGATGATGATGATGATGATGGGTTCTGTGAATGAATCATTTTGACTCTGAAAGGTCCAAAGTCGTCCTTTCTAACTCCACACTGTTCTGTCTGAATCTGTTTTTAGAGCCACCATAGAAACAACTGAACAGTGTTTTCTTCCAAATCACTGACTCAAGGAGAACTCCAGACATTTGTGTCCATTTGGGAAACTGTGTCTTCTTCATCTGCCATCAGTTTGGCTCTGTTGGTGTGTGTCTTAATACTACTGGAGCCCTAACAGCTCATGGATCACATACATTTTATTTCATCTGTTTTCCGTGATAACAAGAGAATTAATTTGAGAGTTGGAGAATCAGTGTAACAATGTCAGAGGAGCAGGAGAATATGGATCACCATCACAAATCTCTTCAATCAAGGCCGACACATGAAACAGCTTCATGGCACCTTATTACAGAGAATGTTCACATCAGTGTGCGTCATCTAAGAAGACGGTTGGTACGGCTTCAGCTTCATCAGAGGAGCAAGCGGAGAGAACCTGAGGTCCTCATTAACTACATAGTTTTTGCTGCACATAAATAAACAGATTCCAGTTTAATTTCTTAACAGCAAATCAACTGAAATCATGTGTCAGTGTTTTCCTCAGTGTTCTTCAAGATGTGAGAAGTCTTTAGGAGGCATCACATGTCAGGTGTGATGGAAATCTCAGGCCTATCACGTTTCATTCACTATCAAATGAATAATCCTGTTATCATGGGGAAACAGAGGAAATGAAATGTATGTTATTTATGATCATTCAGGGCTTCTGTGTAATATCATTTTTGGGTTCATATTCTAATTGATCAATAGAAGACTGAAACAAATGTACGACCTTCTTGACTCAATAAGGACGGAAGTGTCCACTTGGCAAAAACTGCTCTGACATTTTCTGCATGAATCTCTAAAACAATTTCAGCCCTGCTCAGAAAACATTCAGTCATTTTTAGGACTCAAACACTTTAATTATCAGTTTGATTATTTGTTGTTATTCATGAAAAACAAACAAAAAAAACCACACAGTTATTTTCCATGAAACAAATGTTTGGCTGCTGGGGGATTTTATAAACTCAGTCTTCCATATGTCAGTGATTAGCATTAGATGAGATCAGTTCTCTTGAATCTGTTTATGGGTGATATTTCTAAAAAGTTCTACTTGTATAACTGGATGTATGAGAGAATTTCGTGTCTTAATGATAATTATGACTTTATATATTAACATTTTGAAACACTAATTTATTATTTTGAGAAAGTTTCTCATTATGAACATACTTTTTTTTTATCACATTAGCAGAAATAGGCTTCCATATGTAAAACCATAAAGATCTATATTTTCATCACCATCTGGTTTGTTGGTGTCGGCGCATGCTCAGTGTCGGTCACACAGCTAAGCCAATCCGGGACGCGCAACAGCACACTGATATTTGCATATAGCAGCGTATAACAAAAGCAGCAGCAGGGCAGCATACAGTCACCTGTTCCCAGAACAACCCAGTCATGCCTGATCCAGCAAAGCCTGCGCCCAAGAAGGGCTCCAAGAAAGCCGTGACAAAGACCGCCGGGAAGGGCGGCAAGAAGAGGAGAAAGAGCAGGAAGGAGAGCTACGCCATCTACGTGTACAAGGTGCTGAAGCAGGTCCACCCCGACACCGGCATCTCCTCCAAGGCCATGGGCATCATGAACTCCTTCGTGAGCGACATCTTTGAGCGCATCGCCGGTGAGGCCTCCCGTCTGGCTCACTACAACAAGCGCTCCACCATCACTTCCAGGGAGATCCAGACCGCCGTCCGCCTGCTGCTGCCCGGGGAGCTGGCCAAGCACGCCGTGTCTGAGGGCACCAAGGCCGTGACCAAGTACACCAGCTCCAAGTAAAACTGCTGCTGGACCAACAACACAAAGGCTCTTTTAAGAGCCAAACACTCGGTTCACTGAGAGCAAGGATTTTAATCACTTAGAATTGTTAATATAATATATTTCTTATTTAGTGTCACATTAGTAGAAAGGAACTACATATTAAGATTAACTTGTTATAGCGATAAATATCATTGCATTCCACACATTGTAGCTTACTTGGTGACTTAAAACCTGAAGTGCTCATCTTGTGCATGAGGTCCCACATTGAAAATATGAAACTCTATTTGTGTTTGCATGTGATTTAAAATCACATGCAAACACATGTGAAACATATCTACTTTACAACAACTGTCTAAACTGGGTAAATTACTGAACACATCATGGAATAAGAATCCATTACTATTGATGCAGTGAAGAGTTTGTGCTGTAATAAATCTGCTTTATCTACTAAAGTAGCAAAGAACCTCGTGTCTTGGAGCGGTGGAATGTATTTGTACTGAACAAATGTTATTGGCAGGTAAATAATCTACCCAGCAGTAAATCAAATATAGACCCGGTAATAAAAATTAACTTTGATTTTTTCTTTACTTGATTTTTGTTCTATCTGGCAAAGCTGAGAAGCTTAAACTTGACATTTCCTTTTACATGAAGACATGTTTGTATGAAATGATGCAGCACTATACTGCTAATCTAGCCGTCTGTATACAAAGTATCTAAACTTGCTTTCATATTCATCACAATATTACTCATATGTGTAAAATGTTAGTGATGGATAAGGAATAATATCATATTCTATAATATAACAGTAACCATGTTCAGTGGATTAAATTGTAAATGGTCATGTTTTTATATGAAAAAAAAAAATCTTATGTCAGACTAATTAATCCTAATGGAGTACAAAGCGCATTTTCCTCCAGATTACAGTAGATTAGAGGCCTAGCAATAACGTGGATCAACTCAATGAAAGAACACGTTTCTGACTAAAAATGAGAAGTTACTACATTTCTTTGTTTTCTTACTTTCTCCTTCAATTCAATTCAAATGCAACATTGTAGTTGAATATATACAAATATAATATTCTTATACTGTACATATTCAACCCCTTGTTTATTATCCAATACTAATAAAGTGTATTTGTAGCATTTCTTTGTATTTAACTTATATATAGACAACTTTTGTAAACCCTTCGTATTTATATAAATTGTATTTATTAGTCACAGTAATATGGTTAAAGATTATAATAGTTTTTTTCCCTTACATTTTCTCTCTCCGTCAATAAATTTAACCTAAAAATAACTGACACATAGACCTGTAAATAAAGTAGAAAAGTGTGAACAGTTCAAATATAAGTGAGAACTGTGGAAACAGGACTTTTCTCTCTCTCGTTTTCCCTGCCGCTGTGCGCGCGCTTTAGTTCAGTCCCTGTTGTCCAATAGCTGATCAGCTACAGCGCGCGAGTCACCCGAGCTGGACCAATCAGCGGATGCCGTGACTCCGGCGGTTCCTTTATATAGCCGCTGTTCTCAGGCAGACTTCATTCTTTCTTCAGCTGAACACAGAGAGGAGAAGCCGCCATGGCCAGAACCAAGCAGACCGCCCGTAAATCCACCGGAGGAAAAGCTCCCAGGAAGCAGCTGGCCACCAAGGCTGCCCGTAAGAGCGCCCCGGCCACCGGCGGAGTGAAGAAGCCTCACCGTTACAGGCCCGGTACCGTGGCTCTGAGAGAGATCCGTCGCTACCAGAAATCCACGGAGCTGCTGATCCGCAAGCTGCCCTTCCAGCGCCTGGTGAGAGAAATCGCTCAGGACTTCAAGACCGACCTGCGCTTCCAGAGCTCCGCTGTCATGGCTCTGCAGGAGTCCAGCGAGGCTTACCTGGTCGGCCTGTTCGAGGACACCAACCTGTGCGCCATCCACGCCAAGAGGGTCACCATCATGCCCAAGGACATCCAGCTGGCCCGTCGCATCCGCGGAGAGAGGGCTTAAAGTGTCCGCTGCTCCACAAACTCCAACGGCTCTTTTAAGAGCCACATACACTCAAACTGAGAGAGCAACAGACCTGAATTATCCCATAACATAGAATCACAATGTTGATCAGTGCAGAACTAAACTTATATTTAACTTACAGAACACATCTACTACTGTGAACATCCGCCGTTTGCTGACTCTGGTATAAAAACAATAGTTAATCAAACTACTGCTGACTGTAAGTATGAGACACTCGGGCTTCTCTTTATTGACTCCTGCGAGGAAAAATTGAATTTCCAGCAGCTTATAAAACATGAGGGAGGTATTACAAGTATGATAACTAAAGCTCTTAGCTTGATGGATACAGAAATTGTGAGTAGTTTAACTCTTAGTTAATCATGAGGTAGATTTAAGAATCCAAATACAATTCATGGAAAATCAAATCTGATAAATGTAGAGAACATTTAAAGATAAAACTTGATGACAGAAATTGACTAACATTAATTTATTACTATTAAGCTACGTGTACAGGTGTGTATGAGTAGACTGGTAATTGCACAGTGAGTGGCTCCTCCTCCCCCCTGAGGGACGCGTTGTAGAGGATGATTGCCTGAGCGTTAAAAGCCAATTGTGAAATTAAATTAATTTGTTGGAGTGAAATCATGACGTCATATACACACAATAGCTTTTGTGCTGCCAAATGTATAGTACATTTAACTTGAACGTGCTCATCTTGGGTTAGACGCTACACATGTACCACTGCGGACATCGACGGTTTAATGTAAAAATACAAAAGTTGCTGGAACCACTCCTGATTGTAGACATGTGTTTATTGTTCTATCAATAAATGAACCTGTCATGATGTGTCATTTCCATGGTGATTTAGGATAAAATCTTGTGTTAGAGCTAAGTCAAGTTTAAATTGATCTGTGGGAAATATTCTAAATCATGGAGAGTACAGTAATGCACTCACCGGCCACTTTATTATATTATATTATAAGAAAACAAAGAAATGTAGTAACTTCTCATTCGTAGACAGAAACGTGTTCTTTCATTGAGTTGATCCACGTTATTGCTGGGCCTCTAATCTACTGTAATCTAGAGGCAAACGTGCTTTGTACTCCATTATGATTAATTAGTCTGACATAAGATTATTTTTTTCCATATAAAAACATGCCCATTTACAATGTTATCCACACTACATGGATACTGTTATATTATAGAATATGATTGTAATATGATAGTTAAAAATTGTATGGCATTCAGATTTTAATTTTACCTGTGTTCCCTCAATAACATTACGTTTAACTAAAGCTAAGAGTAGGAGGATTGTCTTTAATGGTAGTTGGTGGCTCTTAAAAGAGCCGTTGTGTGGGTTTTCCAGCAGTCAGCGAGTGTCCACTTTACTTCTTGGCGGCCTTCTCGGTCTTCTTGGGCAGCAGCACAGCCTGGATGTTGGGCAGCACGCCGCCCTGAGCGATGGTCACTCCGCCCAGCAGCTTGTTGAGCTCCTCGTCGTTGCGGACAGCCAGCTGCAGGTGACGGGGGATGATGCGGGTCTTCTTGTTGTCGCGGGCAGCGTTTCCAGCCAGCTCCAGGATCTCAGCGGTCAGGTACTCCAGCACAGCCGCCAGGTAGACGGGGGCGCCGGCACCCACACGCTGGGCGTAGTTTCCCTTCCTCAGGAGCCTGTGAACACGGCCGACTGGGAACTGGAGCCCGGCACGTGAAGAACGAGTCTTCGCCTTTGCTCTGGCCTTTCCTCCGGTTTTCCCGCGTCCAGACATCTTTACGTTTCCTCGAGTGAGAGAAGAAATGTTACGGTGAAGCCGAAACCGCTGCTTTATTTACCCAGCTGCTCTCTGATTGGTCAGAGTGAGCGTATGTATGAGCGTCCAATCACAAAGAAGGACAGTGAATTCCTGTATTTACCACAAGACTTCCGGGAGTACGGCACGGTGTTTCAAAATAAAGGCTGCAGTTTAAACCGAAAACAGCGGAATGATTTTCCTATTGTTGTTGTTGACCCTGTTCCCTTTCTTCTTCTGTAAGTTTCCTTTGTGTTTGGTAAAAACACGGTAGTAGACCTAAATGAAGGCGCTCTTCTTTAGAAATGGATAAAAGTTGAACACAGACGGACAAATCAAAAAGCACAACAGTTAAGTTTAAAGTGTTTGATTCCTATGATCATCTGCAATGTTGATACATTTTATGACAGTTATCTAATCTGTCAGTACAAGAGAATATATAAAATACTTAAAATGATTCCTGTTGATAATAAAGGTGATTATGAGTCATTCTGTCGTATTAATGGAGGCCAAATCAAAGTCCATCAGAGCCTCGGTATGATCCGTAAAGGAACAATATGTCTAATGAGCCTGTGAATGTTCTCATTCGTCCAGGTCATCGTTATCCTCAAAGCAATTTCAGTCAAAAACAACTGGACTGGTTGTTTGTCTATTCACCTCTCATCCAAGAGGCTTCATCAGTTCATGTACGCACCTGACCAGGCTGGGACTGGTCCAACTAACTGGTGTGGAGATCCAGGTATTTAACCTCTCACAAGGCCGATGATATCACTGAAACCCTTTGTGCTCCAAATGCCCACGTCCGTCGTTAGAGTGTCAGTCGTTGGTGGGCAGTTGGTTTCGACTTCGTTAGTGCTCTATTGAGTCTGAACGACAGTCGTTGGGGTCACACGGGCCATGCAATGTTTTTTTTGACTGAAATTGCTCTGCCACACAGACAATAAAGACATCTGTTCTAAAGTGCTTTAAATTCAGATCACCTGGAATGGCATATTTACTATTAAGTAAAAAACAAAAAAATGAGACTGGAAACCACATTTTCTGACATTTGCATGCAAAATTACTTTTTTAAGATTTTTTCGTTTGAGACTTAATTCTTTTTGTAGAGAGTTGTCCTGAAACATAATTGTGGTTGTTTAAAGCACAATTACATCTAATTTAATGTGACGATCAAGTGCATTATTAAGTAAACTGAATATAAAGTATGTTCTGGACACAAACATGTAGTTCACCACAGCTGTGAGGAGCTGGAAACGCACCTTGAAAAGCTTGAAAAGTGCTTAAATTTGAATGTGGAAAAGGTGTAGGAACCTTGATTTCACACCGGTGTGCCAAAATGTAACTTGTATTTTGTTTTTAAATGTTTGAAACTATGTATATAACTAGTGTCCTGTGTTTTTAGTGTAATAAAATCTCCATGGATAGATAAAAAAAAAGAAGTTTATGTTGCAGTCAGATGTTTGGATTTTGTGTTTTCTGAAAACACAACACTGTGATTACATAGAAGTACATTTTCCAATCATTCCAGTGCATCATGGGAACTTTTGACTGCAGCTGTACAGTACATAGATATTCTGATTGTAACACTTCTCATGTGTTTTCCTCATGTTGCTCATCAGCTTCATGTTCAAACATAGAAAGTGAGAATAGCAGCCTGTGATTTGTTCCACTTGGAAATGATTCCCTCTCAGCTCACCATGATGTCATCTCCTGCTGCCATCTTGTGTTCAGCAGCCTGGTACATTCAGCAGTTCTGAACCTCTGTGTGAACTGGATCATACCAACAAAGAACCACTTTACCAGCTGATTGTGTTCCACTGCTAATGTAAAGTCAAGTGTTTCTCCTGGAACAAGACTGAAGCAGGCAGGTCGCTGCTAAACTCAACACAAATAAAGCTGAAACATGTCAAATGATTACTAACAGGACTTTAAAGAGTTATTTAGAGAAAAATGACCCAACAGGAAGAACAGGAACCGTAGTTGTTCACCATATGTTATTCATCATTTACTTTTCTTTACATAAATGAATAATAAACACTAGGAAAGAAAAAAAAGGTTACATTTTGGAAAATAATGTGAGGCTATGCTGGGTTTGACTCCGCCCACCGAAGCTACACATGTCACACAAGAGTGCATTATATTTTTTTCTGAATGCTTAAGCACTAATCGTGATTCTTGTAGCACAATTTCTAACTATTACAGTTTTTCTCGATTGCTAAGACACATTTCTTGAAAGCTTCCCTCATTTTCTCTAAACTGTGAACACAAACCCCAATTGTCAAGCTACATTCACAAAACCTCAGACTCTTCTTGCAAAACCAAACTTTCACCTCAAAACAGTTCAATCTGTGCCCAAAACTGAACTTTGTTATCAAATCGTGCCCCAAGTCAATCAAAATTAAAAACACTACTGAGCTGTCACTAAACACTACATAGAAAAATAGAAAACACAATGCTCAGGACATGAAGGTGAATGCATGTTGCAAAAGAAAAAACCTGTGCATTTAGCATTTTACACAAAGACAAAAAACAGAACTCTTGTGCATTTACACGCAACACAAAAACAAACAGAAATCGTATGCATTTGCCACTTGTGTACATGTGCCACCTGTCCTCCCACCCCCATGTGGCAGTCTTTCAATTCTACTAAAAGAGAACATGCAGATGCAAAACATATACATGGAATACTAGGCCTACAGACAGTTAGACTAACCCTCCATTACAATACTACAGTACATTGGCACAGTGATGTACTGAAACATATATGTACTTACAGTATATACTGTGGTACAGTATATACTGTAATATGTCATACAGTAATTTGCTCTCAACATTTACATACTGTACTATAATGTCAAAAAAGATAATTACCTGTTCTCTTCTCTAAATCTTCGGAATATGGTGGACACAGTGAATCTACCGATGTTTGGTTGTACCCTTTGTCCGGCCTCCCTCATGCTCATACCATGGGCAAGAACATGGTCAATCACAGTAGCTCTGATTTCATCAGATATTACTGTTCTTTGTCTTCGCTGACCACCTTGACCACCTTGACCACCTTGACCTCCTCGACCTCCTCTCACACAAACTCTTCCTCTCAGATTTCTATCCATTGTAGTGCCTCACAAATCAGTGTTCTCTGAACTGGCTTTATATATTCTCTCACATCATTAGCCACAAGTGTGATCAATTTTGAGTTGTTGTGTTCAAGTAGTGACAACCGTGCTTTAATTGTGTTTGACTTTTGCCACCTGTGCTCACCATTATGCAGCACAGGTGCATCACAATGAAAATGTGTTGGTAAGTTGTGTCTAAACAGGTGAAAAGTGCGCATGGTTTTGTCAAAAGAGTGATTGATTCACAGACTCATTCTCCCTCGGTGTAAAACTGAACGCCGGAGGAAGTCTTGTCTTCCAGCGGCCATCAAACTTTATAATTCATCTCCCCCCGCTCAGGTAAGGAACAGCGGAGACACTGTATCCTGAAAATGTCACTTTATATCATCACTGCACCACTTTATTCAGTTGTACTGTCACTTACTGCTGCTACACTTTACACTGTCTCTTTATATCACCACTACATCACTTTATTTATTTATTAATGGTACTGTAACTATCTGCTGCTACACGTACTGTGCTTTAGGACATGCTGCTACATTTCACTGTGGTTTACTGTAACTTACTTCAGTAAGAAAGGCTGCTACACTTCACTGTGCTTTACTGTAACTTACTTCAGTAAGAAAGGCTGCTACACTTCACTGTGCTTTACTGTAACTTACTTCAGTAAGAAAGGCTGCTACACTTCACTGTGCTATACTGTCACATAGTTCTGTAGGAAATGCTGCTACATTTTTAACACTGTTATTACTATTATTATTACTTATCGCTCCTTCTTACTTATTTAGTTTGTACTTATTTCATTTCAATCTGCTGCTAAACTGCACGCTGCGTATTGTTGTATATTGTATATACCTACACTTAACCACAATGTCTGTTGCACTCTGTCACACTTAGTTCATTGCTGGATTTATCTGATGTTAGCTTTATTTTGATTTGATTTATGTTCATGCTTATTGTTACTCTGATCCTTTCCCATCTTTGTATTGAAACTGTTGCAAAATTATTTCCCTCGGGATAAATAAAGCTTCTTGAATCTTGAATCTGAATCTTGAATCTTGAATTTGCAAAAACAAGACGTATGTTTCTGAAAACTTCACCATCACTATGGCAGTTTTTTAAACCAGGTTTTCCCAGAAAACTGTACCATCAAATTCCAAAAATTCAAATACCATTGAGAGTGAAAGCAAAAAAAAACAGAATAATGAGTCAGGATTTACAGTGATGCATCAATATTGCATTTTCTAAAATCAGTCACCAGAAATTATAAGGAATAATCAGTGTTGCTTTCAATAACTTGAATTTTTTCTTATGTGAGCTAAAAAAGATTTTGTCTGAGCATAGTAATCGAAACCTTAACTTTATGTTTGTCTAATGATCAACTCTCACTGCAAAAACCCTAATTTTTCCTATTGACACCAATACTTATTCTTAATAAATGTTCCTATATGTATATGCAAGTGTATGTATGTATTGAACATTAACATCCTGGGGCCTGTTTCACAAAGCAGGTTCAACAAACTCTGAGTCTAACCCTGAACTCTAAGTTGATCTACTCTGAGATAGGAAACTCTGAGTTTTCAGTTCCAGAACAGCTGATTTGCGTTAGGTTGATCAACTCAGAGTAGTTTGACCTGGAGTTAAGCGCGTGCACCACAAAGCGGTTGAAGATGAATGAATGAATGAATGAATCATACGATGAGTATGAGCATGTTTTTCGCCGTAAGGGTAACACCGCTGCAGCAGCTAAAGAGAGGGAGACGGCGTGGGAGAACATTGCTGCTCGGGTCAGTGCATAAGTTTAAATGTGGTCCTGTTGCAATCACAGTAATATCACGGAGGGAACTGCTTGAGTGGTAGACTATTAATTTATTTCATTTAGGTGAACCCCGCGGGGGAGAAGCGCACTTTGCAGCAGCTTAAGATGAAATATAAAAACATTGTTCAAACAGGTAAGAACTCGGCATAATCTCATGGGGGTACCTAATTTTGATCATGTTTTACATTATAAAGTAAATATGCAGAATCAGAATCAGAAAACCTTTAATGTCCCGCAGACGGGGAAATTCGTTTGTCACAGCAGCAACAGAATATTACAAGCAGAAACATATTACAAAATAAGATAAGAAATAAAAAATAGAAATGGCTGTTTGACTGTACAGTTGTTTTATCCCCAACATAATGCTAATTTCACATACATAAAGGTCTTTTCATCTATATCATGTTCTGTTAAATAATTAAGCATATTTAAACTAACACAGACTTCTACTCATCCAACAGAAAGAAAGCCGATGCCCGTAAAACGGGTGGTGGCCCTGCACCTCCACCTCTAACGCAGGCAGAGGAGCTGGCCCTTAGCCAGAATTTAGGAAGGCCAGTGAATGAGGGAATCCCTGGAGGAAGCTCATCCTCTGAGCTCAACCCCCAAGACTCAAGTGCTTTTATAAAATGTAATGTGCCTAGACCTATATCTCCTTATCTATCTAACAAGCCTATTCATAAAAAATATTTATTTCCCTTTCATGACTTTTTTTTTTCTTTTGTTCCAACAGATTCTGATTGTGCTGTCTCCCTGGTGGAGCCCCCTCCCGCCACAACAGACTTTTTTATTGTAAGTAGGCGATACATCAAAGACTTTGTCAAATGGTAGTTTAAATATACTGAAAAGTATCACTCATCTAGGATGAATAGTACGAGGAAACTTTATCTGCTGCCTTTACAGAGGGGGATCCAGAAAGGCCTACATAGGTAACATCTTGATATGTTACTGATAGCTCTCTTCCGATTTACATTTCTTAACATTCTGGTGGAATATAGAGTGACATATAGCCTACACTGAAGTATTAACACGTTCTCATCTTTTAACAGGGCATGGCTGGGCAGCAGGAGGGTCCCTCAACTTCCACTGCTCCACTGATTGACACAGTGAGATGGATGTTCAGTAGACACCAGAGATTCGTTCTGTGGAATTCATGTGCAACTGTATAATGTCCTCCTTGTATGTATTCCCAGTTACCAATCAAAGACATATACAAAATTCACCTCCTGAAAAAAATACAAAAAACGGACAAAGAAATGCATTTCTTGGACCTGCAGATTAGGAAGGCAGACCTAGAAATTAAAATACTGGAGCACAAGTTAGAGGTAGGTGCATGGTCACATGTGAATCATGTTAAGTATGTTAACTATATTGGAACATTAATTAAACTAGCTCTTGTATTTGCAGGAAATAAAGAAGACCAAATGAAATGTGTAGTATATCTTTATTTGACTGCTGTGGTGGTAGCGATGGTGGTAGTGATGGTGGTGGTGGTGGTGGTGGTGATGGTGGTGACGGTGATTAAATCTCTAAAGTGATGACGGCATATGATGTCTCTGAATGCTCTGCCGTCCTGCACAGCTGACAGGTGGATGGGGTCATCATCAGGGTCTTCAATTTGTAGGGCAGGGTGTTGCTCTCTAATAGTGGCAATATTGTGAAGAAAAACACATGCCACAATAATATCACAGGCCCTCCCAGGGGTCACCCTGAGGTGACGTAGACACTGGAAACGGGCTTTCAGCAGGCCTATGGTCATCTCAACCCGGGCTCTCGTCCTGCAGTGAGCCCTGAGGTTGAAGTTCTGTTGGGGGCCTGGTTCAGGGTCAGGGTAAGGGGTCAGCAGCCTTGGTAAGCATGGGTAACCCCTGTCACCCAGCAGATGGCCATCAAACTCTCCTGCAATGTATAGTGGATTCATTAGATTATATTAACCCTTGTGTGGTGTTCGGGTCTGTGGGACCCGTTTTCGTTTTTCATTAAAAGAAAAATGATAGGATTAATTAATTTTTCAGACTGAGACTCACTGGCTTTGGCTCATTTTCTGTGAAGAACATATATCAGATTACATTTTTAATGACCACACACCATACACCCCCCCTACACATTTCTATTACATATAAGGTGTCCGGGTCCGAGGATAATAGAAGTGTGGAAAATTGACACACACACACACACACACACACACACACACACACACACACACACACACACACACACACACACACACACACACACACACACACACACACACACACACACACACACACACACACACACACACAGAGCAGGCATAGACAGGAGGAGGACAGTGTTGGACAAGTGGGTGCACCGCCTCCGCCTGCTGTACAACCCTGGGCCAAATGTCAGCATTGATGAACAACCGATGCCATTTAGGGGCCCCTGCCCCTTTCAGCAGTATATACCATCTAAACCTTCAAAGTATGGTATAAAGATCTGGGATGCCTGTGATGCCACTTCCTCATTTGCTTGGAACTTAAAAGTCTACACAGGGAAACCTGATGGAGGACCCCCGATAAAGAACAAGGAATGAGAGTTGTCCTCGACATGTCTCAGGGACTCATTTTTTTACCTTGCACAAACTGGGATAGGAGCTCCTGAAGAGGAAGCTGACCATGGTGGGAACAATAAGGAAAAACAGGTCAGAGCTCCCACCTCAACTGCTGACTTCAAAGAACAGGCCTGTCAAGTCTTCCAAGTTTGTATACACGGCTGACACATCTCTGGTATCCCATGTGCCAAAGAAAGGCAAGAATGTGGTACTCATGAGTACACTGCACGGGGATGGAAGAATCTGTGACCAGGAACATCACAAACCAGAGATCATCATGGATTATAATGCCACAAAAGGAGGGGTAGACAACATGGACAAGCTGGTGACGGCCTACAGCTGCAAACGGAGGACTCTACGCTGGCCACTGGTGATATTCTTTGACATGTTGGACATCTCAGTGTACAATGCCTTTGTCATTTGGATGGCACTGAACCCAGAGTTGAAACGAGTGAAGCTCCAGAAAAGACGGCTCTTTCTTGTGGATCTTGGAAAGGCATTGGTGAGACCACAAATCGAGAAAAGAAAACATATCCCCAGAACCCCAGCCTCTGCAGACATGGGGAGGTGGATTCAGGGGGAGAATGCTGGTGCCCTGTCCACCCAACCTACAGAACCACAATCTGCAGAGCCTGAAGTAAGTATGTGATGCTGTTGCAGTACATGTCTGGCACTCATGTCTTGTGAGGGAGAGAGAAAGAGAGGTGTTAGTAAAATTCTTGATCTTTTCATTATTCTAGGTTGTGAACACCAGCAACAAGAAGTGTTGGGAAGTGTGCGGACCCAAGATGGACAGGAAAGCACAACATAAATGCATCAAGTGCAAAAAGTATATCTGCAACACATACACAGTAAAGCTCTGCCCCTAATGTGTTGTATAGGCTAGTCGCTAAAGGCCATGTGTTCAATGGGGCTGATGTGTTGTCTTGACTATGTTTACTCTGTATTCTTGTGTTCAGCTTGTGTTGTGCACCTGAATGGGTTAAATTTCAAGTTCAAAGAAATAGAAGTCAGTAGTTTTGAAAAACCTTGCTTCACTTGTAAAATTTTTTCCACTCATATCTTGATTTTAATTGATTTTCTTTATTACGTTTTAAATAATAAGTTATAAATGTGACCTAACAAAGGTAAAGGGCAAATATTAACCATATATATTGTTTAAACTGCTCGTAATTAGGATAAGGTAAACATCTGTTCAGAAATTTAACATAAAAATGTTCAATTGTGAGCATTAAAAGCCACAAAATGCAACGGGTCCATCAGACCCACAAACACTGGCTGAGTTACAACGATATGAACATCACACAAGGGTTAAAAGGAGAAAGACAAGTGAAGCTTTATGCAAATCTTAGGCTGCTTACCACTTTGCAGTCTGTTACTCAGGTTAGACTCCCGATACATCCTTGAGTCATGAACAGACCCAGGCCACTTGGCTTCCACATTGGAAATTATGTATGCATCATCACTTACAATCTTGACAGTGCAGAGAATGACAGATGTTGAACTATGATGCAGTCTTTAACATTTTAAAACAGTAGTCAGTCCACATGTACCTGCACATTTATGCTGTGAATGGACTTCCTATTCACATAATCTGATTCATTTTGTGATGGAACTGTGATGGGGATGTGTGTGCCATCAATGCGGCCTATCACACTGGGGAATCCTGAAAGAAATTAAAATGAATAATCCCAGTCTAAGGTTGCAGCACAACGTCATTAACAGAATATAATTTGATATTAATTTAACAGATCTCTACGTCATTCACCTGCAATCCTGTGGAACTCCTCCTTGATGGCTCTGACAGGTTTATGTCCAGGGAACGTTACAAAAATTGGTAGCAGCCGTTTCAGGGCGAGGCACACTTTTCTGACCGCTCGGCACACAGTTGCCTTACTCAAGTGTTCTGCATCTCCGACGTTGTACAAAAAACTCCCATTTGCAAAAAAAACGCAGCGCAACACATAATATCTGCTGGGATGTGAGAGAATGACTGGGGCTGGTAATGTTTGAAATGTAAGGATGGATAAGGTTATGTATGTAAATGATGGACTGTGATGTGAAACGGTAGCGCTCAAAAAGATAAATGTCTGGAAATGCAAGAACATCAATACGCGGTCTGATAATCATCTCCCGACGAATATTTAATTCTCTGCGCAGTATTGCTGCACCTTCATCTACGGGATCATTATCAAAAGGACACGCCATGGTAGTGAAATAGTCGCCACCTAATATGACTTCTAATGTCTGATTTCTGCAATGATTTTCTGAAAAAAAAACAGACGACAGAACTATACTACACCAAAACTCGCCCGCTGACTGCATGAATGAGGAAATCAAACACCGTGTGGCTGAAAGAGGGCGGAGACAGAGAGAAACTCAAGGTTTTCTGAGAAAAACCTGGTCCCGACCAGGTTAGTTTCAGAGAGCATGTTACCATGGTAACTGACAGAGAGGTTAAGTTACCTCTCTTTGTGAAACAGGCTAGAGTTACCCCTCTCTCTCTGGTCTGAGTTACTTCCCTTTGTGAAACGGAAAACTCAGAGTTTCCCTCATTTCAGGGTTAACAGACTCAGAGTTTTCACTAAACCTGCTTTGTGAAACAGGCCCCGTTCAACGGTGTCATCTAGTGTGGATGTTTTTATCTTTAATTTCTAATTTTGGATTTTCAAATGCTCTGACCTTCCTCCGCTGTCTGTATGGCCTGTTCATGGGGGAACCGTGAAAAAACCCCAAGCAGAAACATGCAACCAGGGTTTCTCTAGATCTTGTCCAAGTCTGCTTCTTTCTCTCCTTCTGCTGTTTTCTTGATGAGGCCATCTTTGTCCAGGATTCTGTGCCCCATTCTGCTGGTATAGTGAACCAAATGGCCGGTCGAATGTTGGCCCATCGGAGTTCACACTTCTCCAGCTCCACCTCCTTGCAATCTTTTAGTTCCTCTGGCTGCCATGTCCTGAACACAAGCTCTAAAGTGTTCAATTCAACTGAACATCTGGTGCGGTGGACATAGGTTTCCTTTTCTTCAGGCCAGTAGTCAAAAAAGAAGTTGCTGTTTGGAGAGAGAACTTTTCTGGGGAAGCAATGCTAACTTTTTCCTTGTTTCAGTCTGTTTTCCTCAGTCACTGGTTTTGTGACAACTGACACATCAGATGCAGGTTCAGATTCCCCTCCCCCTCATTGTCAGAGTCCTTCTGGGAATATGCATATGGGCTTGATGGAGGGGCTGCATGGCCTGGAGACAGCATGAGGAAGCCCTGTCTTTTATCCCTAATCTCTGCTCCTCATCATTCATTCACTTCTCTTTCTGTCACACATACTTATTTCTTTAATTTCTTGTCTTTCTATAACTGAGTTTGCTTTCCTCCTATCTTTCCCTACTCGCTGTCCCTTTCTCTCTCATCACTTTACCCTCTTCACTATATTTGTACCTAAATATGTGCCTAATAAAAGACGAAAAAATACAAAAAACCTCTTAGTCTAGTAATGCCAAAATGGAACCTCTCAACCACCTTAACCCATTTATCTGCTATAAATTTAGCAGGATCTGTAAAAATTTTAACTTTCCCATTTTGTTTCCCATTTTTCTATTGACTCACTGGGATGTGCTTTTACTTTCAATGGGCTTATTGCTCACTCAGACAGATTTCACACATGCTGATCTTTCCATACGAACATTGTTAGATCTTATCACACATACAATTACTTTGGATAATCTTTCAGCCAGGTGGTTTGTACGACACATTCGTTCAGAGCAACGCACCCGTTAATGTCCAAACTGGATATTTAGACACTGAAATTAGTTACCCCAAAGTTTATTTTTCTTACCACATTCATACTCATGCAAATTATATTTGCATTTCAAAAATTTCTACTCCTTCAAATAATTGATTCAGAAATCATTCATTTTCTCCCTAAATGCTTATGTATTTTCTAAAACACTTCTCTCATTTGTTAGGTTGCACCAACCTCTCACAACACATTATACTCATTTATGTCTATTTTAAGACATCACTTATTTACCTTTAAGTGCATATATATATTATTGTATATTAAACTAGTCTACAAAATAAAATTACACAGAAAATATGAAGACGGTCGCAATGTCCAAACGGGACTCATTGGACCTTGATATTCAACCCTATAGGATTTATAGAATATCAGACAGCAGACCACATTGTCTCGAACTGTCACCTAGGTTACCTCGCCTTCTCAGAGCCTCAAAATCACACAGAAAATGAAACTAGTCTTCAAAACCACAAAGGACATATGAAGACGGTCACGACCTCCCCCAAAAAGGACTCGTCGGACCTCATATTCATACTCACAGGAATTACAGAAAATTTTTTGACAGCAGACCACACACAGGTTCTCGAACTGTCGCCTAGGTTTCACACACCTTCTTCTGGAATTCAAAAACCCCACAAGTAAATGAAGCTTGTCTTCAAAATTACACACAAAATATGATTTAAAAAACACTTTACTCACGTTTAAAATGGATGGAGCGTCTGCTGTCCAGCACCCGTTCCTGACAACAGGCGGAATCCTGTCCTCCTTGGTGGAGCGGAATTTTTCCTTACCGGTTTAACCTTCAGTCAGGACTCAGGCCTGATCAGCGGATCGTCCATCCCATCCTCGTCGCCAAATGTGAAAGAAATTTTCTGGAGTCCTCAGTGTTTCTCAAATCATGTCTTTACTAAATACTGCATGCATACAGGAGAGAGTCTACCCAACCAGGTCTCAAATGATCTCTGCCTGTCTCAAAATCTCTTCAGCAGATATACACTCAAATCAAAGCATCTTACAAACACAAGGACATCAAAGTAACAAAAACACCCTACCCAATGTCTATGACCCCAGTGGATGTTATCAGTGTTTTACGACCACCGAATGTCACCATTTGCAAACCCCCTGTGACTCCTATCCAAAATCACCCACAGCAGTCATTCACAGCTTGACTGTTAATCAACATACAGGGGTTTACATCATAGATAAATAAAGAGTTACAAAAAAAGTTAGGTCAATCTTTGGTTATTTCTCACAGCTGTTAGCCACTTTAACTTAGAAGTTAGCTTCTCGGCTGGTGATGGCTTCCCCCGCTCTCTCTCCTGCTCTCTCTTGCTCGGAGTGTCTTATGTTTAGCTACTCCTCTGCCTCCTTTAGTGATAATGGTAGATGTAATAAGTGTTGTGTATTTGTAGCACCGGAGACGGGGCTCAGTGAGTTAGAGGCACGGCTCAGAACCATGGAAGCTCAGTCTTGTGCTACGGTAGCTAGCCGGCCACCTATATCTTTAGCCGGTGCAAAGCCACATAGTGTAGCGTTGGCTTCTGCTTACCCTCCCGGGCAATCCCTGAGCAGCCAGGGTCCTCCTGGGTGACTGTGAGAGGAAAGCATAGTTCTAAATCAAAGCCCATGGTTAACCATCCACCCATTCACGTTTCAAACATGTTTTCTCCACTCAGTGACACACATGCTGAGGAAACAACACTGGTAATTGGCAGCTCCATTCTGAGAAACGTGAACTTATTGACACCAGGGACCATAGTAAAATGCGTCCCAGGGGCTAGAGCGGGCGATATTGAGTCCTATTTGAAACTGCTGGCTAAGAATAAACGTAAATATTATAAGATTGTTATTCACGGCGGCGGCAATGACACCAGATGACTTGTATAGCCGCATGTCATCATTCCGTCACTGGCTGTCTAGATGGTGCCCGGTAAATAATGTGGGCTTCATAGATGATTGGCAGTCTTTCTGGGGAAAACCTGGTCTTATTAGGAGAGATGGTATTCATCCTACTTTGGAGGCAGCTGCTCTCATATCTAAGAACCTGGACGCAGTTGTTAGCGGTCTAAAAGCATGCCAACCCAGTGTTGGGATCAGGAATCAGAGTCACAGTTTAATACACCTCTCTGCGCTGCCCTTATCAAAGGTGCCCAGAAAGCAGAGTGGCAGTCTTACACACCTCTCTGCGCTCCCTGTGGAGCATTTTCCAGCTCAGTATAGTATACAAACGCTGTGTGCCCCAAGATCATATAAATTAACCAGATCAAAAATGAACAGAAGAGGCGCTATACAGAAAAACTTGATATCCTTAGTATCGGGGATCCTCAGGAGGATCTTCAACAAACACTGCATCCCTGTGTATTTCACCACACCACCACAAAAGCAACCTGGTTTATGCTGTCCAATGCAACGAGGAATGCAAAGATCTTTACATTGGAGAAACAAAACAACCACTGCAAAAACGCATGGCCCAACACAGGAAAGCTAACTCCTCAGGCCTGGACTCCGCTGTCCACTTACACCTCAAGGAGAAAGCCCACTCCTTTTATGACAGCAATGTCCAAATCTTGGACAGAGAGGACAGATGGTTTGAAAGAGGAGTAAAAGAAGCCATCTATGTAAAAGTGGAGAAACCATCGCTAAACAGAGGAGGAGGTCTGAGACACCACTTATCTCCAATTTACAATGCTGCCCTTTCATCCCTTCCCAGGAGATTCAACAATCTAACCTCAAAGGACAACTGTTCACACATGGCCCTGTGTGACCCCAACGACTGTCGTTCAGACTCAATAGAGCACTAACGAAGTCGAAACCAACTGCCCACCAACGACTGTCACTCTAACGACGGACGTGGGCATTTGGAGCACAAAGGGTTTCAGTGACATCATCGGCCTTGTGAGAGGTTAAATACCTGGATCTCACACCAGTTAGTTGGACCAGTCCCAGCCTGGTCAGATGCGTACATGAACTGATGAAGCCTCTTGGATGAGAGGTGAAACGTCTTCCTAGACAAACAACCAGTCCAGTTGTTTTTTGACTGAAATTGCTTTGAGGATAACAATGACCTGGACGAATGAGAACATTCACAGGCTTGTTGCCGGGATGGTGCGCTCTCTTTCTACCTTGTGGAAAATCAAGTAGCTACGTAAAAACTGTGCATTAACAGCCTTTAGTTGTGGCATAACATTCTCTGAGCTAATTCCCTGATATATGGAATCATTGTGTAGCTCCCCCACTGTCGACGCCTCCTCCCCCTCTCCCTCCCCCCATGCCACACTTTTCGGACCTGGGTCCGACACTTATTGTTAGAAAGCAAGAAGAGGAGGATGAGGTGTTCGAATGGTTAAGCCAATGGACTACTAATCCATTGTGCTTTGCATGCGTGGGTCTGAATCCCATCCTCATCATAATGCTGTTTACTTTTTTTTATTTTAAAAAAGCTTTATTGAAATTTACAGTTTTACAAGTTATATACTATCAAAGACGAAACATACAGTGCATTTTACAGAAAAAATACAATTACAGGTGCAAAATAGTGCAAAGTCAGTAAAAGTGCTTATTAAGTCTATGACGTTTTATAAAGTGCTGTGTGTTATAAGTTCAAGGGTTCCATGGAAGGAGCTGGTTCTTGTCCAGGGTTTTTCTCCTCCGGAGCTTAGTAAGCACCTGTTTGCATACTGAGTCACTGTCTATAACAATCTGGTGGAAGATCATTTTGCATCTGGTCTTCCAGTGCATATGATCAGGTGTATCAGTTCCTTGTGTTTTGCTGTGGGGCTGTTTTCCAAGACACAGTACATGAAAGCTTTATATGACAGATCAAAGTTAACACCGTACACTTTGAGTTTTTCCCAGACCTCTTTTGCTCTGTAACAGTCCATTAATAGATGCTGTTGTGTCTCATCATCGTTGCAGTTGTCCAGTTTTTGTTTTTGTTTTAACGTGACAACTCCAAGACACAAAAGCTCTGACTGCAAGTCTATTCACAGAAATAAGCCAGCGCAGATCTCGGATGCTCTCTGAGAGGTTTTTATTTTTTAACAGTTTTCAAAAATTCTGTGCCTTCATTTTGAGTTATATGTTTGTAAATAATGTACCCACCATATCTGTGATTGATGGTTTTGTTATGGATCATTCACACACACCGACACACAACTTCATTGTTTTCTGATGTAGCTAAGAGACAGGTGTGTGTGTGTTGGCACGAGCGAACGCTGGCGCCGATGCTGCCGCTGCTGCCGCTGCTCGCCGATAACTTTTAAACTTTTAACCTTCTACTTTTAAACGTGTACACTCTTGAGCTTGTTGTGCAACTGCTATCAACACTCAAGCAAGAGACAGATCGCCTGCCCGCACCATCGAAGATATCTTTATACAGCTGCGTGAGCTAGCTAACATTAGCCCACTGCCTCGACTCCAAGCCTCTACCTGGCCTGTTCTCCGGTTCTCCTGACGGCCTAATCCATCTCGGCCCCCCCGCCTACAATGTGGGCTCGTAGGCTTTCTACAGGGATCCTCGTCTGGTTTCTCCTGTCGCTTCTGCATCAACCCATGACAGGACTCCTCCAGTACACAGCGGCGGAACTCCATCGGCTCCGTCTTCACCCGCTCAAGCCTCCACCGGCAATTCTCCTTCATCCGGACATCGCTTTCCTGCCTCGTCGGAGATACATCCATCGCGGATCTCGTCGTAGCTTCCACTTTGACAACTCCAAACCAATAAAATCCTTCTGGTCCTCCACTCAATGCCCTCAACGGAACACCAGCCGGGGTGCTGACCACACCGTGTTAGCCAGCCTTGCTAGGTCGGCTAACGCTAACACTACTGGAATTTGCATCACCACCCCGGTCCACTTCGGTCTATTAAACATCCGCTCACTTACGAGCAAGGGGCATCTCATCCAGGATCTCCTCACCGACCGTAAGTTTGATTTTCTTTGCTTGACCGAGACATGGCAACAACCCAACGACTTCTCACAACTCAACGAGTCCACGCCCCCTGGGTTTGTTTACACCTGCCAACCTCGTGGCTCCGGACGCGGTGGAGGTCTCGCGATAATTCACCGTGAGAAATGGAAGGTCCTACCAGTACCTGCTCCCACCTTCAACTCGTTTGAATCAACTGTATGTCAACTCTCTGGTCCTGTTCCCACCATTGTTGCAACTGTTTACCGTCCCCCCAAAGCAAACAATAATTTCATTAATGACTTTTCTGCTCTACTCACTCACCTAACCACACTCTCTCCAAATGTAATAATGCTGGGGGACTTCAATATTCATATGGACAATATCAATCTCCCTCTTACCCGTGACTTTGCATCCTGTCTTGACAGCTTTGGTTTCCAGCAGTATATCGATTTCCCCACTCATTCTAAGGGTCACATTCTGGATTTAGTTTGTTGTTCTGGTCTCATTCCCTCCACCTGTATTGCTGATGAACTTCCTATAATTGATCATTTACTCCTGTCATTTACTGTCAAACTCTCTCTGTCCTCAACAAAGCCCCCACGTGCTATTTCATTCCGCAACATTAGAAAAATTAATCCCGATGCTCTTTCCTCTCGTATTAGCTGTCTCCTGAACACTCATATTTCATCCTCCCCCGACGACTTGACTTCACACTACAACAACGGCCTCACCACAATTCTTAATTCTCTCGCTCCACTGAAAACCAGGTCCGTCTCTTTCACCACCTCCGCCCCTTGGTTCACCTCTGAATTACGGCAAATGAAAGCCAAAGGACGACAACTCGAACGACAGTTCAAGAAAACTGGTCTTGTTGTCCACAAGGATATGCACAAAAACCACATTCTACACTACAAGGACTGTATCTCCCGAACAAAACTCAACTACTACTCCGGCATAATCTGTTCAAATGAAGGCAATTCCAAGTCACTGTTCTCTCTTCTCAACAATATCCTCAGACCCCCGGCCTCTCTCCCCCCCCACCTTTACTCAACTGCCTCCTGCAACTCCCTGATGTCCTTCTTCAACCAGAAAATTCATCAGATCCACCTGAACCTTGGCCTAAGCTCCTCCCTCAGCACCTCCCCTGAACCCTCCCTGACGTCTCACTCATTCTCCTCCTTCCAGCTTCCCTCTGACTCGGATATCTCAGACCTCATCCTACAATCCAAGCCCTCCACCTGTCAGCTAGATCCTCTCCCCACAGTTCTGGTGAAAGCCTGCCTACCCTCTCTCCTCCCCCTGATATCTGCCATCATCCACTCCTCACTCTCCACTGGAACTGTTCCCACGCTCTTTAAAACTGCTGCCATCACTCCAATACTGAAAAAACCTGGTGCCGATCCCAATAACTTCAATAATCTTCGCCCCATCTCCAATCTACCCTTCCTCTCGAAAATCCTCGAAAAAACTGTTGCTTCTCAAATTCATTCTCACCTAACCCATAACAACCTGTACGAACAATTCCAATCTGGTTTCCGCCCACTCCATAGCACTGAATCTGCACTAATCAAAATCACAAACGACCTCCTTCTGGCAGCCGACTCTGGTTTACTCACTATCCTCATCCTCCTCGATCTGAGTGCGGCCTTCGACACCATCTCTCACACTATCCTCCTCAACAGATTAATCTCCACTGGCATTTCTCACACACCCCTTGACTGGTTTAAATCCTACCTCTCAGGCCGCACTCAGTTCATCCAACTCCAATCCTTCAGTTCCCACCCATCCCCCGTCACCACTGGTGTGCCCCAGGGCTCAGTCCTGGGGCCCCTTCTCTTTATCATCTACCTCCTTCCACTTGGCAATATCTTCCGTAAATACAACATTAATTTCCATTGCTTTGCGGATGACACCCAGCTCTACCTCTCCAGCAAACCAAACTCCACTCTCCCACCTTCCTCCCTTACTGACTGCTTCACCGAGCTCAAATCTTGGTTCACCTCCAACTTCCTCAAACTCAACAGTGAAAAAACAGAATTCCTTTTAATTGGCACCAAATCAACCCTCTCAAAAACTGACAGTTTCTCCCTCACCATTGACCATTCCTCTGTCTCCCCCTCCCCTCAGGTTAAGAGTCTGGGTGTCATTCTCGACAGCACGTTATCATTCCAATCCCATATCAACAACATCACCCGGTCTGCCTACTTCCACCTACGCAATATTAATCGCCTCCGCCCCTCCCTTTCTCCTCACTCCACTGCAATTCTTGTACACAGCCTTGTCACCTCCCGTATCGACTACTGTAGCTCCCTTCTCTTCGGTCTACCTTACAAACACCTCCATAAACTCCAACTGGTTCAGAACTCTGCAGCTCGGATCATCATCAGAACCCCCTCCATCCACCACATCACCCCTGTTCGGCAGCAACTCCACTGGCTCCCGGTCAAACTCCGCATCGAATTCAAAATACTCCTGTTTACCTTCAAGGCCATCCACAACCTCTCCCCTCCTTATCTGTCTGAACTCCTCAACATCACCACCCCTTCCCGTTCCCTCAGATCTGCCTCCTCTGTCCACCTCTCTGTCCCCCCCGCCCGCCTTGTCACCATGGGGAGCAGGGCTTTCAGCCGTTCTGCCCCCCAACTCTGGAACGCACTTCCACCGGATCTCAGGAACTTGGACTCTTTCACACACTTCAAATCAAAACTAAAAACTCACCTATTCCGGACTGCCTACCCCACTTAACCATCCATATTGTCTTTTCTTATCTGTTTTGTATTTCCTTCTTAGTGTTTTTATCTATTTTATTTATTTTTATCTATTTTGCAATTGTACGGTGTCCTCGAGTGCCCAGAGAGGCGCCCTCAAATTAAATGTATTATTATTATTATTATTTTACTCGGGAGGCCGGTCCAGTCTATTTAAAGGTGCTGATGTTCAGAGAGGAAATCACCATAAATAAGTTTGTACTCTTGAGCTATTCAAGCTCTCCCTCTCCTTTTTCTCCACAGGGGGAGATCACCGACCCAGAGTGCATTCCTGGAGATGGCAGCAGAGACATTTTTGACAAAGGCAACACACAGTCTTGATCCTATCTCCACTGCTCCTAACCCCCCATATTCTTTACTTTTCAACAGGAGCTCTCTTTTGGTCACTTCTCGAGTTGGTCCCCAAAATAAGTTCACACACTGTTTGTTTAGTTTCACTATCATTGTTTTCGATGGAGGAAAGATGTTGGCTAGGAACAGGAGTTTGGAAAGGATGAAGGTTTTAACAATGTTAACTCTTGATTTGTAATTTGTGTTCTTGTTTTCCTATTTTCACCTCTTATTTAACTTCAGACAGTTTGCCCTTCCAGTTTCTTTCACTGCAGTCTTTTTTTTTACAGATGGTCAAACCCAAAATTTTAATCTCATCGTTTACTTGTTATGTTGTAATGTTAATATTTCTCCTGTTACTTTTTGATCCAATCCAAACTCCTTCTGTTTTATTATGGTTTAGTTTGGCTCCTGAAGCAAGTTCATACAGGATTAAATGATTAGTTAACAGATCCATCTCCGGTTGTTTTTTTATAACTACATTGACGGAATAGGCCATTGCAGTGACTTTAGGAGCGCACCTGACACGTGTACCAGATATAAGGCTATCAGAGTTTATAGTTTAAGGAAGAGGACTGATGGCTAAAACATATAAAGCAGCGCTCAGAGGGCAGCACTGCTTCACACCACGCTCTACTTTAAAAGGCTCAGTTAAAACACCATTTACAGTAACACATACATTAGATTTAACATACAGACACTTGACTATATGACTCCATCACAGCCCAGAGATAGTCTCTGGAAATAATAATCAAAGGCTTTCTTTTGGTCCAGCCCGATTATAAAGAAGTCTTTCTGATCACTTTTATTTATCATTTCTCTTAATGTGCACAGATTGACCCACATTAAATGGCCTTTGATGCCACAAGTTTGGTCTTTTCCCATACTTTAATCTAATATATCATTTAATCTATTCATAATTACTTTGGCTAGAATCTTATTGTCAGTGTTTTTTCCCACGCTCAGTTGTTGAATGGCCTGCATGACTTCATCTTTTCTTATGTTTCCTATGAGTTCTGTGAAATTCAGAGAGCAATAAGAGGGATTTTTTCCTAATAAAATATTTAAACAACCAGGTTTTTTTTTTTTTTATATGCTTCAGCACATAATTCTCTGATCACATGTCTTTTTTGTTTCATATCATACATTACATCACCTTCTAAGTTTTTTATGGATTTAATACATTTATTTTGGATTTGTTGTTGTCCAACCTTCAGGGTATGTCTCAAGTTCCCTCTGTTATCTAGATCTATCATGAGCAGTCTACCAGGAATTAGTTCTCTTTTACGGATAATAATGACGTCATTAGTTTAAAAAAAGATCCCCACACCATCAGCTTTACTTTCCCCAATCGAGAGAACACTTAAACCTATGTTCCACATGCTGGATACCTCCGTTACATCTGTATTGGTGGTCAGTCTCAGTTCCTGACAACATAAAATATCAAAGTCGGTTTTTAATAAATATTTCATTTTTTTGTGTCTAAAAGAACTGGACTGGATGCCACGGGCATTCCAGGATGAGACTTTAAAGAAGGTCATGGATGTTTAGAGGGAGAAAATAAACTATGGTGTGGGTTTGTCATCGCGACGCTTATTATTTGTTTGATCACATGAGCTACGAGCTCTTCTTTTCTTTTTTTCTTCTACAAATGGAGTTTCATCATCATAATCATTATTATCGTTTCGCTCAGGAGGGAAATCAGGAGTAGGAGAGAAGGAGTCTGAGTTGCTGCAGAAAGAGGAGCTCTCTGCTTCAACCTGCAGGTGCAGCGGGGAGCCGCGGGCTCGCTGAGCCTCAGTCAGCCCGGTGGAGCTGATGTCAGAGCTGCGGCTCTCGCTGAAACTGCTTTCACAATCGCTTGCAATTTTTAAGCTGCCCTCACCTGACGGGCTGGAGTCCTCCAGAGAAGAATCTGCAGGCTGCCGGGTGGGGGAGCAGTGGGCTCACTGCTGGGACTCTGGTCGGGAGCCGGGATCAGGTGGAGACACTTTGGCTGAGGACTGGCCTCGAGGCTGCTGCAGATGAGATTTCTGCTGCTGTCATGGGACGTCTGGTGCGTGTTGCTGCTGCTGCTAATGCTGCTGCGTTTGTTGCTGCTGCTGTGGTTGTCGTAGCTGCTGCGGTTCTCGTTGCTGCGTTTGTCGTTGGCGCTGCTGTGATTTTCGCGGATGCTGCTGTTGTTGCTGAGGTTGTCGCTGCTGCTGCTGCTGCAGCTGCTGTTGCTGCCGCTGCTGCTGTTGTCGTTGCTGCTGCTGCTGTGGTTGCTGCTGCTGCTGGGCTTCAGACTGGGGATCACCCTGTGGGGCAGAGTGAGGAGCGGCAGGGTTCCCCGCCGAGCGGAGCTCTTCGCTTTATTAACGAAGGTTGTGGAAAGGTGACGAAAGTGTGGTCTTTTTCGCCACACAAACTGCAGGATGCTTCGGAGGAGCAGTCCTTGGATCTATGGCCGAGGCTGCTACACCTCCAGCATTTCATACTCGGGCACTGCCTCACCTGGCGATCTGTGGAGCCGCGGGTGAAGCAGGACGTAGACTCACCGGGATAAATAATACCTCCGCTGTACTGACCGAGGGAGATGGAGTTTGGGATCTGGAGTAAGTGGCCGTCTGAATCTCTCTTCAGACGAACGTTGATTCTACGTACACCTTACCAGATCCCGAATTTGTCCACAGGCTTAATTACGGGTTGTATAATTCCCCATATCTGTGCAAATACAGTTCGATGTCCTGCTCAGGTATGCGGCCTGTCCATAATTTAACCACCACATTTATCATGTCAGTTTGGACCAAGGATTCAACTGCCCAGCCTCTCCACTTGGAGTCCGAGGCGCTCAAGGCCTGAACCTCCCTGCCAGGAGGTTCGCCTTCTCCGGTGTACCTGAGACGCACCTAGAACTGGCTGAACTTTGAGGAGTATTGTGGAGCCATGTTTGCTTCTGCCCACCCCAGCGGAAAGAGGTAAAGTTCCCAAGAGCGAGTCAGTTTTTTTGTGTGGCACTATAGAACTCAGTTAATCAAAAATGCCTCCTTTTCCTCTGCCAGACATAATTGATGTTAAATTAGAAACGAATTCTGTTTACTTTACCCTGCAATATAACTGGCTCCATTGGAAGATATGTTTCTCCCACAGAACTGCTCTTGTTCTAACTGATACACTGGGCTGAACAGCAGATGAGTAATGACCTCATCGCCACACTGCTGCATCCTCAGTGGCCACAATGTTGCTTTGTGTTTGAGGAAATCTTTGATATACTTTGTAATCTTCACAATAATCCAAAAAAGGTAGGGAAGGAAAGATGACAACTCTCAAAAGATGCTGTCTGCTCAATCACAGGTTGAAATTGCAGAGAATCAACTTACCATCTTAAAGAGTTAAGTTTTTGAGCCTTTAAACAAGAGATCAATGTGCAGCCCCTTTTACACATGTACTACAAACCTGCAATGAACTGTCTAAATGGAGAAAGGACAAGAACTTCTGTCGCTAAGGACCCACCCTGAAATCGTCAGTTAAATTCAAGTAACGGCAAGAGGCTTGGTTGCTTGTGACCAAGGTACTAACCAGCAATGTAACCATGGTGTAATCCATGCCATGTCCTGCCTCCTGCATGCTCAAACCCACGCCACCCCTCGCTGAAATCAAACAGTACTTTTAGTCAGTGAGAATGCATGTCACACACTATCTCCTGTTGTGTGCAACCATGTGTGAAAGGAAAAACTCTGGCCTATGTCCAGACATGAAGGAAAGATGAACACTCTCACAAGATGCTCCCTGCATCTTTACATCTTGCAGGTGTAACCAAATGGTTTTTATTCTGTATGCATTTCAGTTACCTGGTGTCCCTCATTCTATTTATTTTACAGCACGTATGGCGATCGTGGCAGGTGTGCAACACGCCCCTTACCGGCACCTGTAGTGCTACAGGTTGACGTGTCGGGCCGGGGTGGTGTGTATGTGCCGTCTGCGTCCTCTAGCACTGCCGCCGTAGCCACTAGCAGCTACAAGCACTGATGTGTGCAGGATCCAGCTTGTTTGGTGTTAGGCTGCTCTTTGCCCTGCCTTGCCTCCAACTTGCCTCTAATTTGCCTCTAATTTGTCTCTATCTTGTCTCTAACTTGCCTCCAACTTCTCTACTTTCTCTGTGTGCCTTGCCTTGCTAATTAGGAAACAGTTGTTCCGTCTTCGTATAGACACTCGCTAAATCTCTGGAGTGTAGGTGAGTTCACGTGTGCCACGCCCCAATCCGATTGCGAGACTTCAGTGGGGGTGGGTGGGGTTAATGCAGCAGCTATAGTGGAGGACCTGCCACATTTATACTTTTTTTTTGTATGGTTTTTCCCCCTTCCATTTTGAGTTGCAGTGATATGTGCATTAATATTGTTTTGTTTTCTCTGTAGGAGACTAAGCCTACAAGTATTATGGCTAGAATATATTAGTCGCTGAATTAATTATGAGTTATGAATAACTAAAATTTTCCTAAAAATTTAGGATTTAATTTACCTCAAAGTAGGGCACCACACCAAAATAAGACAGGATGTTTACTAAACTTTTGTGAAGGTTTAGTAATTTAAAGTAATTGGGTCTGTTTAAATTTTATCAGTCTCGTCTCGAACGCATTAGTTCATACCACAGCCTTATCAGGGACCATCAATTTCTGCACAGAAGGGAATACTTTCACAACAACGTAAAGTTATAAACATTTATTTGGTGAACTAACAAGGATAATACAGAGTAGTGCAACACTAAAATAGATGAGTGAAAAGGGGTTAAATGTGGATATAAAAAGTTTAAGACCAGACTGATTCAGACCTACGGGGCTGGTTTATAATATTACTGGCGGACTTAAACTGGCTCTAATTATGTAACGGGTATGGTTGGGACCCAATAGCAGCACAAATACAGGCAGGTATCGTTGGTGACAAACTTTATTGGCTTGATGCAGGGAATAATCAGAGTCACGCCGCTGCAGGTAGCCACAGAGGAGACTTGAGTTACACTCACTCTGAAGAGCTGAACCAGGTAACCGCCAGTTAGCCACAGGAGCCGACAGGCAGAATCCAGAAGGGGACAGGCGAGGATCGTGGTCAGGGACGGAAGGCTGAGGTGGTTTCCATGAGATCGGTCAGGCAGGATAGTCAGAGGCAGGCTGGGTCGAAACCGGGAGATCAGGCAGAGTAACGCTGGAGAGTCTGGTGCAAGCATCGAGAACAATCTGGCAATGAGTGAGTGTGGAGTTGGGGCTTAAATGCAGCCAGAGCAGAGAGCACAGGTGAGTGGAGTTTGCTTGATGGGGGGGGGGGGGGGGGGTGTCTGATTGACAGATTGAAGCAGGTGCAGAGTGTGAGGCAGAGATGAGCTGTGACAGAACCCCTCCCTTAAGGGGCTGACTCCTGGCGACCCAAACAACCCAATGCAGAGCCGGGTGGGTGGAGGGGGTCCGGAGGAGGGTTAATATTCGTCAGAGACGTCCACCTCCTTCCCCTCATCCCTGACTGTAGGGAATGCGTCATCTGCATCCGAGGGTGGGTTATCGAACTCATCATCCAATTGTTCAGATCGATGGAGTGGCCGGGAAGGTGGAGTCCGTGGTCTGGGGATGTAACTGGTTCTGGCGGGTTGATCGGGGTGACGCTGATGAAAGTCCCTGACAAGTTGGCGATCCAATATGTGTCTGGCAGGAACCCAGGATCTCTCGTCGGGGCCGTATCCCTCCCAATCCACCAGGTATTGGAGGCCCCTCCCACGTCGGCGGGACTGCAGGAGACGACGGACCGTGTAGGTGAGGCCTCCGTCAATGAAACGAGGAGGTGGAGGAGGTGGGATGGCGGGGACCAGGGCACTCTCTCGGACCGGCTTGATTCTGGAGACGTGGAAGGTGGGATGAACACGCATAGATCTGGGGAGTTTGAGTCTCACTGCTGCGGGATTGATGATTTTGATCACCTCGAAGGGACCAATGAAGCGAGGAGCCAGCTTCTTTGACTCCACCCTCAGGGGAAGGTCACGGGTGGAGAGCCAAACCCTTTGACCTTGATATTCTGGAGCCTGGGAGCGGTAGCGGTTAGAGGCAGAGGCATAGCGTCCAGCGGCTTTGAGGAGGGCAGCTCGAGCTCGGATCCAGGTCCTGCGGCAGCAGTGGATGAAGGCCTGGACGGACGGACAAGAAGTCTCTCTCTCCAGGGTCGGGAACAGAGGTGGTTGGTAGCCATAGCACTGGAAGGGAGAGAGGCCTGTGGCGGAACTGGTCAGGGTGTTGTGCGAGTATTCCACCCACAGGAGCTGTTCGGACCAAGATGAGGGGGATTGGGATGACATGCAGCAGAGTGCCGTCTCCATCTCCTGATTTTTGCATTCCGTCTGACCGTTAGTCTCTCATCAGGATACCATCCCCAGTGTGACAGTGGCCCCCAGGAGTGAGCAGAATTCTCTCCAGAAAACAGAGGCGAACTGGGGGCCCCGATCAGAAACCACATCTACTGGGATACCATGGAGGCGGACAACATGTTTAAGCAACAGTCTTGCAGTCCCTTTGGCAGAAGGGAGTTTGGGCAGGGGCACAAAGTGGGCCATCTTGCTGAACCGGTCCACCACCGTCAAAATGGTGGTGTTGCCGTTGGACGGTGGTAGACCGGTGACGAAGTCCACGGAGATGTGTGACCATGGACGATGAGGTAATGGTAGTGGGTGCAGAAGACCAGCAGGAGCTTGGAGTGTGGGTTTATGTTGGTTGCAGGTGGGGCAGGCGTTGACGAAGCTCCGTGTATCTTCGGCCAGAGTGGACCACCAGAAGCGACGCTGCACAACTTCCTTCGTCCGCTGGATCCCAGGGTGACAGGTGAGGTTGGAGCTGTGAGCCCACTGGATGACCTCGGACCGGAGGTCAGGTGGAACATACAGACGTTCTGGTGGACAGGAAATGGGTCCAGGCTGGTCCTGGATGGCAGCTCTGACCCTCTCTTCCACCTCCCAGGTAAGTGTGGCGATGAGGCGTGAAGCCGGGAGAATGGTTTCAGGCTCTCGAGCCTCCTTCTCCTCCTCCTGAAACTGCCGAGACAAGGCATCAGGCTTGACGTTGCGGGACCCCGGGCGATATGAGAGGGAGAAGTTGAATCTGGTGAGGAAGAGAGACCACCGGGCCTGGCGGGAGTTCAGTCTCTTGGCTGACTGGATGTACTCCAGGTTCTTGTGGTCCGTCCACACCAGGAACGGCAGTTTGGTCCCCTCTAACCAGTGACGCCACTCCTCCAGAGCCAACTTCACTGCTAGTAGCTCCCTGTTACCAATATCATAGTTTCTTTCGGCCGGGGTCAACCGCCTGGAGAAGAAGGCACAGGGGTGAAGCTTCTGATCGATGGCGGCCCTCTGAGACAGGACAGCCCCTACTCCCATGTCGGAGGCGTCCACCTCAACCACGAATTGTCGTTCGGTGTCAGGCATTACGAGGATGGGGGCTGTTGTAAAACGTGTCTTCAGGGACCGGAAAGCCTCATTGGCGGCCGAAGACAACTGGAAGGGCACCTTGGAGGAGGTGAGGGCTGTGAGAGGGGCTGCCACCGTGCTGTACCCTCTGATGAACCTCCCGTAAGCAGCTTCAACGATTTCTGGGCTTTGCCAACTTTTACCGGAGTCTGGAGTGGGCCAGGAGGTGACAGCAGAGACCTTGGCAGAGTCCATCTGGATGGTCCCCTTCCCTATGACGTACCCCAGGAAGGAGACGGAAGTAGCGTGGAATTCACAGTTCTCAGCCTTTACAAAGAGAGAATTCTCCAGAAGGCGTTGGAGAACCCTCTGGACATGGTGGATGTGTTCGTCTATGGAACGGAAGAAGATCAGTATGTCGTCGAGGTAGACGAAGTAAAACTTATTGAGCATGTTCCTGAGTACGTCATTCACCAGGGCCTGGAAGACAGCAGGAGCATTTGTGAGGCCAAAATGCATCACCAGGCACTCGTAGTGGCCGGTAGGGGTGTTGAATGCCGTCTTCCATTCGTCTCCCTCTCGGACCCGGACCAGGTGGTAGGCATTGCGTACGTCGAGCTTAGTGAAGATGGTGGCTCCCTCCAGGAGCTTGAACGCTGAGGCGATGAGGGGCAGGGGATAACGGTTCTTCACCGTAATGTCATTTAGTCCTCGATAATCAATACAGGGGCGGAGCGTCTTGTCCTTCTTAGCCACAAAGAAGAAACCCGCCCCTGCTGGAGATGATGAGGGTCGGATGATGCCTGCGGCCAAGGAGTCATTGATGTAAGTGTCCATGGCTTCTCTCTCAGAGGCGGATATAGAGTACAGGCGACCCCTGGGTGGAACAGAACCAGGCTGGAGGTCGATGCCGCAGTCGTAGGGTCTATGCGGGGGAAGAGAGGTTGCCTTTGCTTTGCTGAAGACCTCTCGAAAGTCTAGGTATTCAGCGGGGACCCCCGACATATCTGGAGCAGGGCTGGAGCAGGTAGATGACTGAGGAGCGGTGGCTTGTTTAAGGCAGACTTGATGACACGTAGAACTCCAACCTAGGATCGCCCCCGTGGTCCAGTCAATGTGTGGATTATGACGCCGGAGCCAAGGAAATCCCAGGAGGAGTGGATGACGAGGAGAGGGCAGGATATGGAACTGGATAGTCTCATGGTGGTTGCCAGACAGGAGCATGTGGATGGGCACTGTCTGGTGGGTGACAGTTCCCAGGAGGTGAGCGTCCAGGGCATTGGCGGGAGCAGGAAATGGCAGACGAATTCGACCAACGCCTAGCTGAAGTGCTAGGTTGTTATCGATGATGTTAGCGTCTGAACCAGAGTCTATGAGTGTGGCAAAAGTCTGAGAGCCTTGGGGTAGCAGTAGTTGAACCTGGCACAGGGGACGTGAAGCGAAGGAGGGTTTAGAGGTGTGACTCACCAGGACCTCCTTCCTCACTGGTGAGCCTGACCTTTTACTGGACAGCTGGAAACGAAGTGTCCGGGCTGCCCACAGTAGAGGCAGATGTTTCCTATGCGGCGCCTCTCTCTCTCTTGTGGGGTTAGGCTGGCCCGGCCAATCTGCATGGGTTCAGAATCCCTCCCGAGTGTGCTGGTGAGCGGAGTTAGTGACCTGGCAGGAGCTGGAGAACGAGGAGTCGGAAGCCCCTCCCCTCGTCCCTGACGTCTCTCTCAGTGTCTGGCTTGAATCCGTCTGTCCACACGGGAAGCCAGCTCGATGATATTGTCGAAAGAGGCAGGAAGGTCGTAGGACACCAGCTCATCTTTGATGTAGTCGGCCAGTCCAAGCAGGAAAGCGTCCACCTGAGCCGCCTGGTTCCACTCGCTCCGCCGAGCCCGGATGCAGAAGTCAATGGCGTAGTCAGTCACCGAGCAGCCTCCCTGTCTGAGACCCAGAAGACCCCCAGAAGCGTCGGGACCTCTGGATGCTACACCAAACACCTTGCGGAGCTCGGTGGAGAAGGCGTTGAAGGATAGGCAAGCAGGTGTGTGGCGTTCCCACTCGGCTGTTCCCCACAGCCGAGCGCGACCAGTCAGGTTATTTATTGTGAACGCCACCCTTGCTTCCTCGGAGGCGAAGGTGTGAGGTTGCAGAGCAAAGAGGATTGAACAGTTTGTGATAAATGGATTGCAACCCTCTGGATCCCCGGCGTAGCGTTCTGGGACTCCCACTCGAGGCTCAAGGACGGGACCATGATATACCGGAGCTGGTGGAGGAGGATGACTCGCGGGGTCTGGCAGAGGGATGGAGCCGTGGTGGAGGCTAACATCACCTCTTGGTGCTGGAGCTGGGTCTCCACCCGGTCTAGGCGAGCCAGTGGATCCGGGTTGTGCGCTGGGTCCACGATCATGGCCAGATTGTACTGTAACGGGTATGGTTGGGACCCAATAGCAGCACAAATACAGGCAGGTATCGTTGGTAACAAACTTTATTGGTTTGATGCAGGGAATAATCAGTCACGCCGCTGCAGGTAGCCACAGAGGAGACTTGAGTTACACTCACTCTGAAGAGCTGAACCAGGTAACCGCCAGTTAGCCACAGGAGCCGACAGGCAGAATCCAGAAGGGGACAGGCGAGGATCGTGGTCAGGGACGGAAGGCTGGGGTGGTTTCCAGGAGATCGGTCAGGCAGGATAGTCAGAGGCAGGCTGGGTCGAAACCGGGAGATCAGGCAGAGTAACGCTGGAGAGTCTGGTGCAAGCATCGAGAACAATCTGGCAATGAGTGAGTGTGGAGTTGGGGCTTAAATGCAGCCAGAGCAGAGAGCACAGGTGACTGGAGTTTGCTTGATGAGGGGGGGTGTGTCTGATTGACAGATTGAAGCAGGTGCAGAGTGTGAGGCAGAGATGAGCTGTGACAAATTAGCCTGTCAACAGAACTCGGATCAGAACTTAATTATCACCAACTTTTTCAACCAGGAATTGTATTAAAAGGCTAACCTTACTTTGCCGTTGATATTACAGTCGCCATGGCGTCTTACAGTACCGATGCAGGTTCCGTAGGTCCGAGTCCCGGTGTTTGGCGGACCTGAGTTCTGGTCTGTAGACTGGGTCAGCTGAGCAGTTGGATCGGTGGGGCTTGTCTGCTCCTGTCCCGGCTTGGATTTAGCTCTTCAGGTGACTGCAGCTCTGCACGTCGCTTGCCTCTGGCTGTTGTTGGTTGACAAAAAGATTCTGACCGGTTCTGTGGACTGGTGTCACGAGTTCGATGCAATTTGCCGGCCGGACAAAAAGGCAAAGACAGCTCGAGGGGTTTTACTATGATTATAAAAGATAAAAACGTGTCGTAGAAAACGTATAAAGTCGCACGATAAAAATAGATTAATAAACGAAAATACTTTAGTAAGAAAACAAAGTATAAAGTAACGTCTCTTGCGAACTTTTGGACAACAAAGTTGAACAAAAGAAACAAAAGTAAAACAAAAATGCAGCAAGCAGAAGAGGGGGAGAAGAGGGGCAGAGAAGAGAGAGTGAGTTGAAGAGAAGATGAAGTGAAGATAAAGTAGGGGGGTCTTGGCCTAACCCAACCCTCTGGTTCTAAGCAAATTAGCTGCTTTATATTCCAGCATTCCAAAAGGGAAGATTAAACTATCTCTGGGTTATTTTCCGTTATTAATCTTTCTGATATCCGAATTAACCAAAATCTTTAGGCAGGCAGTTTTAACAGATAACCTTACTGAGGGAAGGGAAGTATTATTAAAACACAGAATATTTCAGGAATTAGCCGGAGACTTTGCACTTCTGAAACCACATAAGCATAATCACAAGCAATATACAAATAATGCATACACAGTTACACATTTGAAAGAATGTCTTTGGACAGCCAGTTGCAATGAAACAGCAAACTTTAACTGTTTTTTAAACTTTCCAAGCTCTGTTTCTTGTCCTTATCACTGAATGTCACTCTGTTTCCTGGGTGAGAGAGAGACCGACCCTTCAGTTAAAATTGCGATCAGATTTGACGTTGATTTAGGATAATGGGTCCTCCATCCTGGAGGAAGTGTCCTGGAGTCCTGGGAATGAATTACCCTAGGAGGGTTTGAGGTTCTAAAACACCTTATCTCACATTGAAACAAGTATAAGAACGTCTTATCTCACACTCCCTTCTTGTGACGCTTAGCAGAGAAAGGGAGTCCAGAGTGTGTTCACAAAAGAGCACTTCCTATCGAGGTTCCTACATCTCCTTTTTGAATTATTTGAGTGCAAGGGCCTCTACCAGGGCTAGCCGTGGTGTACTGCCTTTCAGTTCCTGACTTAACCACTGTATTGGTGAAGGTGGAACATCACTTGATAGAGATTAAAGAAAATAATGATATAAATAATTTAGACGTAACTTGATAAATGAAATTGTTTTATTGTGACTAATTAGGTTGTTAAATTATTTTAAATTGTGCCTGTATTCATTTGTGTAGGAACCTGTATTTGGGTGGTTTTTGGGAAATGCTCAGAGAAATTAAAGTTAAAGGAGTATACTCTTTAGGTGCAAGTCCTAAGGTGGCGTTGTCGGTGTTATATTGATTCTCTAGATCTGCCACTCGCAGTTCAACTGGTATTGCCACACAGGGAACCAACTTGCCCTCTTTAAGTGTAACATTCTTGAGCCTTTCAACCAGAGAGCAATGTGCAGCCGATTCATACATGTACTACAAACCTACAATGAACTGTCTAAATTGTGGAAGGACGGGATTTGGGAACTTCTGTCGCTAAGGACCCACTCTCTTGCGGCCATGTCCTGCCTCCTGCATGCTCAAACCAACGCCACCCCTCGCTAAAACCAAACAGTATTTTCAGTCAGTGAGAACGCATCTGAGACAGACTATCTCCTGTTGTGTGCTATCATGTGTGAAAGTGAAACTCCACCCTATGTCCGGACTTGATTCTTGTCAGAAGTACATACTACAAGGAATCAGCTCTGCAAACCAATGGCTTGAGGAAGTCACTGTCCATCCAACATCGTATCACACTGTTTTTCACTCAACTGATACTAAAGTATTGTGGAGAATGCGGGCGTTGATCCCGCTACCTCTCACTTTGCACTTACTGTATTCCAGCAGGTCCGCCAAAGTAAGCCCACATGCCAATCACGTTTTGCCGTGGGGCTTACTTTGGGCTTACTTTTGACCAATCACGTTTCTCTAGTTGGGCTTACTTTTGACCTATCGAGTTGTTAGGTCGTTGACTTTCAGTTGCTGCCAGAAACCTTGAAGAAGAAGACGACAAAACTCGAAGACGAAGAAGAGGACAGACAGACAGACAAAGAAGACAAAGACGGTCTGTGCTGTTGTTTCTTTGCAAACTATACTTTTAACGGATATCATCCATTTATCAGTAAGGGAAAGATACACATTTTCTGCTACATCCCTTGGTGGACATAGCTTGCTAAAGCACATGCTAACGCACATGTTATTGCTCGTTAGCATTAGCAGCATCCATTGTTTGAATGAATGAAATAATGATGCTTTTAACGGATATCATCCATTTATCAATTAAGGTAAGATACACATTTTCTGCCACATGCCTTGGTGGACATAGCTTACAACCGCACATGCTAACACACATGTTATTGCTCGTTAGTATTAGCAGCAGCCATTGTTTGAATGAATGAATATATGAAAGAATGATTCTTTTAACAGATATCATCCATTTATCAATAAAGGTAAGAAACACATTTTCTGCTACATGCCTTGGTGGACATAGCTTGCAAACGCATGTGTTAACACACATGTTATTGTTCGTTAGCATTAGCAGCAGCCATTGTTTGAATGAACGAATGATGCTTTTGAGGGCAGGCAACCTCTGTTAAAGTTAAATTTACACACTTGAATATACAGGTATTTTTAGATGATTAGAGGTAACAGTCTTTTTTCTTATTTTTATTCAGAAAATGCATGCGTATCCAGGGTTTCGCAGCCAGTCAGCCGAGTCAACCCGACTTTTGATGGTGCCCTCAGAGGAGGTGTTGGAATAATTGTACATAAAGTAATCTAATATTTACTCCAATTGCCTTTACATATAAACTAACCTTACTTGGTGTGTGTGAACAGCTAATTTGTGCAGAGTTGTTTTGCAGGTAGAAGAAATGAGATAAGCATGACTGCTGATGAGTTACAAAAGAACTATCTGTGCAAAAACAGAAACTGCTCATCTGTTTAAAGACAGAACATGTTTCAAGGACGAGCAACATGTGCCCCCTCTCCCTTACAGTATGTAACTCATGAGGTTATGAATTGAGCAACATGTGAAGAGTTGCTGTTGTGTGTCCAATCTCCCTTACAGCTATAACTCATATTGTAACTAGGGACCAAAGGAAACGAAAAGAAAGGGCTCGGCAGAATGTGTTTCAGAGCGGTAGGAGATTGTAACTGAATGCATCTCTGTCCGTTCTCCTTGCAAGTAAAACATATAACTCTTGTCTTTCTCTCTTTTGTTATATTTTGGATGTTTTAGGTTGCTTGAACCTGACTGGAGGCAAATGGCTTCAAAGGTGTTGCTACAAGGGCAAAACCTCAAGAGGAGGTGATGGCAGAGGCTAGTGTTTTTGTCAGTGGCCACGGTGGAGACCCCACTGACAAATTGTTGGTACTGGCTCACTGCCAGCTTCAGTTTGGACATTCCCAGGGCCAGAGATTTAAATGGCTGCTGGAAAACAATCTTGGATATGCACTGTACTTAATGCACAGCATTTCAATCGAGAGTGCAACAGCCAGCCATCTGTCCAAGAACAAACAACTGTTGCTGCAGTACATGTCTCAGATCAGGGAGATGCCTGAGGAACAGCAGAAGTTTAAAGGAAGCAGGAGATGCAGGCTAAGGGGAGGGAAACTGGAGACAACGGCTGGTTGATAGTGGAGTTTGGAGAATTTCAGGGGCGTTCAATGAAGGAGCTCTATGAGGACAAGACCACCAAGGCCCAGAACCTCATCGGTTATCAAGTAAAAGCAGATGCCCGGCCCAACACCAACATGGCGCCTTTCAAAACGTATGTCTTGAAGAGACGTGCAGCTGCAGTTGCCAGCACCTCTCTGCCTCCACCACCTGCAGTTGCTAGCACCTCTCTGCCTCCAGCACCTGCAGTTGCCAGGACCTCTCTGCCTCCACCACCTACAGTTGCCAGCACCTCTGCACGTCCACCTGCAGTTGCCAGCACCTCTGCACGTCCACCTGCGGTTGCCAGCACCTCTCTGCCGCCACCACCTGCAGTTGCCAGCACCTCTCTGCCTCCACCACCTGCAGTTGCCAGCACCTCTGCACATCCACCTGCAGTTGCCAGCACCTCTCTGCTTCCTTCTGTAGCCTCCCCTTCGCCTGGACCTCCACCTGAAGGAATCCAAGCAGGTGCATGGAAGTCTGCCACTGTGAAAGCGCTGCTGGCGCTAGGCAAATATTTGTCTCCCTCACAGCTGGCAAGAAAGCTGATGTCACCAGCTAAATCCTGTGAGTAGGAGTATGAATTTTGGATTTTGGACTTTTCCAGTTTACTTAACAGACCTGTCCACTTTTTTTCCAGCTTCAGCTCCAGCTCCGCCTGCCAGACAGAGGACTGAACACTCGGCAGCTTTTCCTTGCTGGTAATTATACACCATCTTGCATACATTTGTCTCTCTGTGAATTAACCGTAAGCCTTATGGTTTGAACATCTGTTCTCCAGGGACCGCTGAGCCAGATGATGAGAAACTGGTATCTTCTGCATCACAATATGATGCACATCTAAATACAGGTGTGACATATGACGCAAATGCAAATATTTTGAGAATATATTTTGTGGAAAAATGTTTAGATTTCAGACATATTTTTCTGTACAAATAATTTTATCTGTTGACTTTCTGCTCTTTGCCTGTTTGTGAGCTGCATTCATGGCATATTACAATCATATGCAACAGTGAAGCAATATTGTTTTGCTGCCTGTTTGCTTAATTTCTCTTTTATTGGCTCTTGCATCCGCTGTGCATCAAGATGCCTGTGCTGATAACCCTCCAGCAGAAATACCAGGTCGTGTAGTTCATCAGCCACCAGCTGAACTTCCTAGTCACTAGAAGGATCAACTTCCTTCTTTCCAGCAGGAGTGGATTTGACGAACACTAATTAAGGCTAACCCAGGAACTGACAAGCCAGAGTAAGTGGCCCAGCTGAAACTTTGGTGGTATCCTCCTCAGCCCCTCCTCATTCACACCCAGCCTCCTGCCTCACCTGTCCTCTTCTTCCACAGGCCTCTCTTCTTATGGATGCCCCGTAAGATGTGGCTGTTTCCCCTCGTCTGTGTTCGTCCAGCACAACCTTACAACATCTGTACCGGCCCGTACGCAGGGTGTTGGACATTGACGGGTGGTATAACCTTGCCACTGTCTACCTGGAGTGCAAACACTGCTCTAAAAAATATCCTGCTTGGTCCGAGGACATCTTGGGACAGCTGGATATGGGCCACCGCAGCCAGTTTCCAGCTTTGCTGACATACAGGTAATTTATAATCAATGTCATTTATTAGCTGCTTTTCTTTGTATTCTTCGTGTTATTTTCTAGACCGCTCTTACACTCTTCTTTCCTTATATACTCATGAGGATGATGAGGGAGAGGACTATGGGCAACAGCGTGATTCAGCTGTACAAGAAGCTGCAGGAACAACACAGCAAGGCGTGGATGCAGCGTGTCCTGCAGTACCTGACAGCTTGTGAACCATTCACAAGGCTTTCTGTTGTGCGCCCCCCTGCATTTGCTGAGCCTCCCGTCTTCCCTGACCTTCCCAAGCCAAAGCGGATGTTAGCTGTGTATGCCAGGGATGTTCTTGGGCGAATGCATGCCAAAATAATGTCCATCTTTGGCTCTGTCCTAAAGATGGACTCCACCAAAAAGGTCACCAAGAAGCTTGCTGGTGCTGCTGCAGGTACAGCTGCCTTGTGCACTAATGTGGGGAATGAGCACGGTCATTTTCTTGTCTCGGTCCCGACAGCTGGTGAGGGACAAGCACTGGACGCTATGGCAGCTGGCCTAATGAAGCGGTAAAGGGAAGCAGGAGAGGCACAACCAAAAGTAATCTACGTGGACAAAGACTGCTGCAGTCAGCATGGCCTTTGTCGGGTGAAGGCCATGTTTGCAGAGTGGGATGGACTTCAAGTGTGCCTTGATATATGGCATTTCATGTGCAGGTTTTCTGCAGGCGTCACAACGGAGGCTCACCCCCTGTATGGCACTTTCATGGCACGACTGTCCACGTGCATTTTTGAGTGGGATCCGGAGGATGTTGCCGCTCTTCGCCATGCCAAGCAGAGTGTTGGTAGCGAGGAAGGTTGGCCACATCTCGGAGGAGGCGGTGACCACTTGCATTACCCGGAGGGAGTTGGCACTGCACTGCAGGAGGAGGACCAGAGTGGTGGAGACCATCAGACTGATTGGGTCATTGATCAGTCTGTTTGACAGTGCAAGTGGGAAGGACACTCTGGGCGTTCCTCTGCTGGACCACGAACGGATCCAGCAGATATGGCAGGAGCAGCAGAGACACGTGGGCTGCATCCAAGACCCGGAGAACTTCCCGCTCTACACAAACACGGGCACCCTGAAGAAAGATGGTCTGGAGCTGTGCTGCTACATGTAGCCCATGGCTCTACCTCCCTGGAGTCCTTCCACCTCCACTTTAACAGATTCATTCCAGGTATTGCATACATAGGTGTGACTAGTTTCTGTTCACAGCAATATTACAGTTTTTTCTCAGTGTGTCTAGTTGTAACATCAATTTTATTACATTCTTCATACCATCTTCATTCGGGTGTTGCCACCTCACTCAGATGATGAAGTGTTGGTGCACCAGAAACTTTTTTTAAAGGGTTTCCTGTCTGGGCACAGGATAGGTGCAAAAATGTATGATTTAGTTCCAAGAGAAAGGTTACTCAAAGCACAAAATAAAACAACTCCAAATAAATTAAACTGAGGCAAATAAACAACTACAGGCCTGTAAAATGTATACAAATCATTTAATCATTTTCAAATGATCTTAAACATTGTACTGAACTAAGGATTAAGCAGATACCTTAACAATGATGGGAATAGGACCAGGTGAAAAGGAGGAAAGGCAGCCTTATCATATTCATCATGTGACTATCTTATTCAACTGTTACAAACCCTTCTTTGTTTATCTAACTTTCAGTAACCAGTGCCAGTGATTCACATTTCCAGGCGTACCTCCTTGAAGGGCTGATGTGCTGGAATGATGACCGGATGCAGGATGCCGTAAAAGGAACACCTTCAACCCGCTCTTATGGCAGTGCTCTGAGAGAGGCAGTGGACCAGCTCAGCCAAAAGGTGCTAGGGAGATGCTGGGATGAGCGGTATCGCACCCCTGAAGTGTAAACAGGCAAACAATTATCCCTCATTCAACATCAGAAAGAATTACTTAATTAATTTGGTTTTTAATAAGACTATTCATAAATGTATTAGATAAAATAATAATAATAATACTTTTTTTTCTGTTTCCCAGGTCAATTGCTGGGAATGGAGTACCTGTACAACCAAACCGGCAAAACACTGACTCCAGTGCTCCAGAACCCAGAGGAGGAGGACAGGCTGGTGGAAGAGGTCAATGATGCCGGGGTGGAAGATGAGGGCTTTGAAGAAGAGAGCACGGAGGACATCACAGTTCCTGTGCTCCATGAGGATGACCCCTATCGTCAAGTGGAGATCAGGCCCTCATCGATTACGACGAGACCTCAGGCCCCTGCATCACTGCCTGATCTGCCGTTCACGTCACCTGATGGAGGAAAACATCCTACCGCTACCCCTTCAGTGCTGCATGGCCCCTCTCACACTGGCTTCTCTCAAACTGGCTTCTCTCACGCTGGCCCCTCTCAAGCTGGCCTCTCTCACACTGGCTTCTCTCACACTGGCTTCTCTCACGCTGGCCCCTCTCATGCTGGCTTCTCTCACGCTGGCCCCTCTCACACCGGCTTCTCTCACACTGGCTTCTCTCACGCTGGTCCCTCTCACGCTCAGGTAAGATACTTAGACGGCTATTTCAATCCAATCTCAATGACAATTTTTATTTCCCATTTATTAATATTAAGTAATCCATTTTTTTAGGGAGCAGTCATTGGACCAGATGGGATCACTGGGTGGGACAAGGTCCAGGATCTCGTTGCTTACCTGGTGGGTCTCCGTGAGGCGCCTTATCTCACTGAGCTTCAGGTGACCCAGGTCATACAGCTGTGGAGAGTGCTCCCTGAAGGTGACAAGGAGTGGGTTGACTACCAGCCTCGGCATCAGCAGCGGCTTACGAGTGGCCGTTTTAAGGCTCCCAAGCGGTCTGGAGTTACCCCAGGTGTATAAAGTGTCAAGCGTTGCTTGATAGGACATCCTGGGGGACCAGCTCAGTGGCCCAGCACTAGCCGCTTGGTTGCCATGTGCATAAGGCTGTGCACTTTGCACAAGACGGCCACCAAGAAGGCTGGAGATTCCGCCCCCAGATGGACTAAGATTCTGCATGACTACCACCACATCCGGAACTTGGTCCTCAGCAGTCCAAGGGTTATGGCGGGGACAAGGATCCAGCTCTTTGAGCTTAATCAGCGGACACTCATACAGTGGTAGGTCATACATTATTTACCTTAAATTACCTGAATAGTTCTCTAATGAATACATACCTAACACATGAACACATTGTTTTCTCTCAGGTTTCAAAGGTGGCAGAAGGTTCAGGAGATGAGTGTCCTTTCGCAGGGTATGGCTCCAACTGACCCTATAGCTGTTGCACCTCACCAGCTTCCACCATCGAAGCAACCACTGCAGCTCCTTCCTCAACCAACAGGCCCACGGCACGAGTTTGTCCTCCCTCAAAATCTGGAAGGGCAGGCTCCTATGCTGCGGCCAGGACGACGGCATGCTGCTGCCACCACCAGGGAGCACGGCATTGCACCTGGCCCCACTGCACAGCTCGTGTCAGCTCCTTTCATCCTCAACCCGGAAAGGACTTTAACATGCGTGCTGGCAGCTCCCGGTGTAAAAACACCTGGCGTGTCGACATCCGGCACAGCTCCACTTGTTCCTACATTTGCTGCTCCTGTGTCACGGTTCACACAGAGAAACAGGCGCCGACGAGTCCTCAAGTAGGAGAATGGTGTCCTCAAGAGGAAATACGTGAGAGAGGTCACCTACAACACCTGTGGCCACTGTGGGCAGCCCAAAACCAAGGAATTTGGACACAGTCGTCATGGCAATGCCACCTTCTGTCTACGTGCCTCAAATGGCAAATCCTTTGCTGAGTGGTTGGCAGAACAGAGAGCAGCGAAATAGGTTTAGGGACCACGTACAGAACAGGTTCTGCAGAGAGTTGTATATATTATTTATATTGTTATTATATATTATATTGTATAGAGTTTTATATATTGTGTGCTTGTGTTCCCTGTATGCAGATAGGTTTTATGAAGGGTTTGCATGTGTTCTTTTACAATAATTGTTTGTTTTACATTGTTTTCACATGCATTAAATCTGATCATTCCAACATTTAAGACTCAGCTTGTGCATCATTAATAAAAGCTATATATTGTCTCAGTCTTTGAAGGGCAAACTTTATTGTTGTTATATTTTATATTAACAGAAATAAACAAGTCAATGGGGGGCACATGATCTGAAAGCCAAAGCAAAGTTCTTCATAACATCCAATCCAGTTTTATTGATAAAGCACAATTCTGGTTCCGGCGCTGTATCGAGCGGCAGCCAGCAACTATTTTATCTTATTTACTGTCTTTTTATTAGTGCTGTTTTTCCTGTAAGTTGTCGTACCAACCCTAGCCAACTATGTTTGTGAACTTTCTTACATGTTTTTTGACCATTTGTCTCATTCTTGGGACTATTTTCGCTGACCACGTCTCCATCTGGACGCAACAATGCGGCGGCTCCATTGTTTAGACCCGTGAACAGCTGTTGTCGCTAATACCAAGGGCGCTGATGTGGGAGAGGCCTGAAATCCCCACAGCGTGTGTGCAGCCATTGAGCTGCTCGTCGTGAGTCAGCGGCCATACTATCTGCCGAGGGAGTTTTCAAACGTGATCGTTCTGGTTGTTTACATTCCTCCGACTGCAAACGCGGTGCGCGCAAGTGACGTCATCCACACCGCCGTCAGGGGCCTTCAGACACGGCACCCAGACGCATTCATTGCAATATATTGGACTTCAACCACATCACTCTGGCTGCAACACTGCCCACTTTCAAGCAGTTTGTGGACTGTCCCACCAGGGAAAACAAGACACTGGACCTGCTGTATGCTAATGTTAAGGAGGCTTACAGCTCCACTGCCCTTCCTCCTCTTGGAAGATCAGACCACAACCTCATCCACCTGCAGCCCCTGTATAAGCCCCAAGTCCAGCGGCTTCCTGTGACCACCAGGAATGTGAGTAGATGGTCACAGGAGACCAATGAAGCTTTACAGGGCTGACTAGAACTTACGGACTAGTATTTGCTCTGTGATTCACATGGAGAGGACCTTGATGATCTCATGGACTGCATAACAGGGTACATTAATTTCAGTGTGGACAGCGTTGTTCCTACAGTGACTGTAGGCTGTTTCCCCAACAACAACCCGTGGGTCACCAGCGACATTAAGGTCCTGCTGAATGAGAAAAAGAGGGCCTTCAGAGATGGGGACAGAGAGCAGATGAGGCAGGTCCAGAGGGAGCTGAAGGAGAGGATTCAACAGTTGCAGAAGTTTGCTGACGATTTTGCAATTGTTGGGGGGTTGTGGACTCCTTCGTCCACTGGTGTTCAGCTAATCACCTGATTCTAAACGCCACCAAGACGAAGGAGCTAGTGGTGGATTTCCACAGGAGTAAATCTGCCCCCACACCCATCTCCATCAACGGCGTGACTGTGGATGTTGTCCAGGATTACAAATACCTTGGAGTATACCTGGATAACAAACTGGACTGGTCCAAGAACACTGAGGCTGTCTACAAGTAGGGCCAGAGTCATCTCTATTTCCTGAGAAGGCTACGGTCATTCAATGTATGTGTGTGCTGGGGCAGCAGACGCCAAGAGAATCAGTAAGATCATCAGGAAGGCTGGCTCTGTCTTGGGGGGTCAAACTGGACTCTTTGGTGGCGGTGTCTGAGAGGAGGATGCTGTCTAAACTGCACAGCATCCTGGACAACTACTCTCACCCTCTCTACCAGCTGCTGACCTCCAGCAGAAGCACCTTCAGTCATAGACTCATTCTCCCCCGGTGTAACACTGAACGCCGGAGGAAGTCTTTTCTTCCGGTGGCCATCAAACTGTATAATTCATCTACAGGTCAGGTAAGGAACAGTGGAGACACTGTCACTTTATATCATCACTACATCACTTTATTTAGTTGTACTGTAACTTACTTCAGTCAGAAATGCTGCTACACTTTACTGTACTTTACTGTAACTAACTTACTTCAGTAAGAATGGCTGCTACACTTCACTGTACTTTACTGTAACTAACTTACTTCAGTAAGAAAGGCTGCTACACTTCACTGTACTTTACTGTAACTTAGTTCTGTCAG
>NC_139845.1:22073405-22075905 GCF_963691815.1 Echiichthys vipera
TTCTCTAAATGATGACTTAGTTTCTTAGAATCATGAGTAAGTTTCTCAAAATATTGACTTCATTAATTAGGGTTTGGAGTTGTTAAAGCAAAATAAGGAACGCTTCACGAATTTGCGTGTCATCCTTGCGCAGGGGCCATGCTAATCTTCTCTGTATCGTTCCAATTTTAGTATATGTGCTAGCGAACTAACACAAAAGAAACCTGGATCTGAGGGGTATTCATAGGGCTCTGATTCTGTGGATGCTCACTCATAGTTACAGATCACTGGCAGCTATGGAGGGAAAACTCGTGGAAAAAACATGTCATCTGGACACAAGAAAATCGCTATTTAGATGTGGTTAGGGTTTCACCAAATTAATGACATAATATTTTAAAATAGACTTAGTTTCTCTAAATGATGACTTAGTTTCTCTAAATGAGGACTTGGTTTCTCAGAAAAATGAGTTAGTTTTTAAAAATAAGGAGTTTCTTTTTCAATATAGAATTAGTTTATCTTAATAATGACTTGATAGCTACTCCCCAAAAAGTTGACTACAACACGTTTCAGTGAAGTAATTTGAATATGTGTTGTGTCCACAGGTGGCGCTATTGAGTGTGAGCATGCAGAATCGTATACAGGGATAAGGTTTTAACAAATTAATGACTTGGTATTTTAAAATAGACTTAGTTTCTCTAAATGATGACTTAGTTTCTTAGAATCATGAGTAAGTTTCTCAAAATATTGACTTCATTAATTAGGGTTTGGAGTTGTCAAAGCAATATAAGGAACGCTTCAGGAATTTGCGTGTCATCCTTGCGCAGGGGCCATGCTAATCTTCTCTGTATCGTTCCAATTTTAGTATATGTGCTAGCGAACTAACACAAAAGCAACCTGGATCTGAGGGGTATTGATAGGGCTCTGATTCTGTGGATGCTCACTCATGGTTACAGATCACTGGCAGCCATGGAGGGAAAACTCGTGGAAAAAACGTGTCATCTGGACTCAAGAACATCGCTATTTAGATTTGGTTAGGGTTTCACCGAATTAATGACATAGTATTTTAAAATAGACTTAGTTTCTCTAAATGATGACTTAGTTTCTCTAAATGAGGACTTGGTTTCTCAGAATAATGAGTTAGTTTTTAAAGATAATGAGTTAGTTTTTCAATATAGAATTAGTTTATCTTAATAATGACTTGATAGCTACTCCCCAAAAAGTTAACTACAACACGTTTCAGTGAAGTAATTTAAATATGTGTTGTGTCCACAGGTGGCGCTATTGAGTATGAGCATGCAGAATCGTATACAGGGTTAAGGTTTTAACAAATTAATGACTTGGTATTTTAAAATAGACTTAGTTTCTCTAAATGATGTCTTAGTTTCTTAGAATCATGAGTAAGTTTCTCAAAATATTGACTTTATTAATTAGGGTTTGGAGTTGTTAAAGCAAAATAAGGACAGCTTCACGAATTTGCGTGTCATCCTTGCGCAGGGGCCATGCTAATCTTCTCTGTATCGTTCCAATTTTAGTATATGTGCTAGCGAACTAACACAAAAGCAACCCGGATCTGAGGGGTATTCATAGGGCTCTGATTCAGTGGATGCTCACTCATGGTTACAGATCACTGGCAGCTATGGAGGGAAAACTCGTGGAAAAAACGTGTCATCTGGACACAAGAACATCGCTATTTAGATGTGGTTAGGGTTTCACCAAATTAATGACATAGTATTTTAAAATAGACTTAGTTTCTCTAAATGATGACTTATTTTCTCTAAATGAGGACTTGGTTTCTCAGAATAATGAGTTAGTTTTTAAAAAAAAATGAGTTCGTTTTTCAATATAGAATTAGTTTATCTTAATAATGACTTGATAGCTACTCCCCAAAAAGTTGACTACAACACGTTTCAGTGAAGTAATTTGAATGTGTTGTGTCCACAGGTGGCGCTATTGAGTGTGAGTTCGTTTTTCAATATAGAATTAGTTTATCTTAATAATGACTTGATAGCTACTCCCCAAAAAGTTGACTACAACACGTTTCAGTGAAGTAATTTGAATATGTGTTGTGTCCACAGGTGGCGCTATTGAGTGTGAGCATGCAGAATCGTATACAGGGATAAGGTTTTAACAAATTAATGACTTGGTATTTTAAAATAGACTTAGTTTCTCTAAATGATGACTTAGTTTCTTAGAATCATGAGTAAGTTTCTCAAAATATTGACTTCATTAATTAGGGTTTGGAGTTGTTAAAGCAAAATAAGGAAAGCTTCACGAATTTGCGTGTCATCCTTGCGCAGGGGCCATGCTAATCTTCTCTGTATCGTTCCAATTTTAGTATATGTGCTAGCGAACTAACACAAAAGTAACCTGGATCTGAGGGGTATTGATAGGGCTCTGATTCTGTGGATGCTCACTCATGGTTACAGATCACTGGCAGCTATGGAGGGAAAACTCGTGGAAAAAACGTGTCATCTGGACTCAAGAACATCGCTATTCAGATTTGGTTACGGTTTCACCGAAT
>NC_139845.1:22080905-22090905 GCF_963691815.1 Echiichthys vipera
CTATGGAGGGAAAACTCGTGGAAAAAACGTGTCATCTGGACACAAGAACATCGCTATTTAGATGTGGTTAGGGTTTCACCAAATTAATGACATAGTATTTTAAAATAGACTTAGTTTCTCTAAATGATGACTTATTTTCTCTAAATGAGGACTTGGTTTCTCAGAATAATGAGTTAGTTTTAAAAAAAAAATGAGTTCGTTTTTCAATATAGAATTAGTTTATCTTAATAATGACTTGATAGCTACTCCCCAAAAAGTTGACTACAACACGTTTCAGTGAAGTAATTTGAATGTGTTGTGTCCACAGGTGGCGCTATTGAGTGTGAGTTCGTTTTTCAATATAGAATTAGTTTATCTTAATAATGACTTGATAGCTACTCCCCAAAAAGTTGACTACAACACGTTTCAGTGAAGTAATTTGAATATGTGTTGTGTCCACAGGTGGCGCTATTGAGTGTGAGCATGCAGAATCGTATACAGGGATAAGGTTTTAACAAATTAATGACTTGGTATTTTAAAATAGACTTAGTTTCTCTAAATGATGACTTAGTTTCTTAGAATCATGAGTAAGTTTCTCAAAATATTGACTTCATTAATTAGGGTTTGGAGTTGTTAAAGCAAAATAAGGAACGCTTCACGAATTTGCGTGTCATCCTTGCGCAGGGGCCATGCTAATCTTCTCTGTATCGTTCCAATTTTAGTATATGTGCTAGCGAACTAACACAAAAGAAACCTGGATCTGAGGGGTATTCATAGGGCTCTGATTCTGTGGATGCTCACTCATAGTTACAGATCACTGGCAGCTATGGAGGGAAAACTCGTGGAAAAAACATGTCATCTGGACACAAGAAAATCGCTATTTAGATGTGGTTAGGGTTTCACCAAATTAATGACATAATATTTTAAAATAGACTTAGTTTCTCTAAATGATGACTTAGTTTCTCTAAATGAGGACTTGGTTTCTCAGAAAAATGAGTTAGTTTTTAAAAATAAGGAGTTTCTTTTTCAATATAGAATTAGTTTATCTTAATAATGACTTGATAGCTACTCCCCAAAAAGTTGACTACAACACGTTTCAGTGAAGTAATTTGAATATGTGTTGTGTCCACAGGTGGCGCTATTGAGTGTGAGCATGCAGAATCGTATACAGGGATAAGGTTTTAACAAATTAATGACTTGGTATTTTAAAATAGACTTAGTTTCTCTAAATGATGACTTAGTTTCTTAGAATCATGAGTAAGTTTCTCAAAATATTGACTTCATTAATTAGGGTTTGGAGTTGTCAAAGCAAAATAAGGAACGCTTCACGAATTTGCGTGTCATCCTTGCGCAGGGGCCATGCTAATCTTCTCTGTATCGTTCCAATTTTAGTATATGTGCTAGCGAACTAACACAAAAGCAACCTGGATCTGAGGGGTATTGATAGGGCTCTGATTCTGTGGATGCTCACTCATGGTTACAGATCACTGGCAGCCATGGAGGGAAAACTCGTGGAAAAAACGTGTCATCTGGACTCAAGAACATCGCTATTTAGATTTGGTTAGGGTTTCACCGAATTAATGACATAGTATTTTAAAATAGACTTAGTTTCTCTAAATGATGACTTAGTTTCTCTAAATGAGGACTTGGTTTCTCAGAATAATGAGTTAGTTTTTAAAGATAATGAGTTAGTTTTTCAATATAGAATTAGTTTATCTTAATAATGACTTGATAGCTACTCCCCAAAAAGTTAACTACAACACGTTTCAGTGAAGTAATTTGAATATGTGTTGTGTCCACAGGTGGCGCTATTGAGTATGAGCATGCAGAATCGTATACAGGGTTAAGGTTTTAACAAATTAATGACTTGGTATTTTAAAATAGACTTAGTTTCTCTAAATGATGTCTTAGTTTCTTAGAATCATGAGTAAGTTTCTCAAAATATTGACTTTATTAATTAGGGTTTAGAGTTGTTAAAGCAAAATAAGGAATGCTTCACGAATTTGCGTGTCATCCTTGCGCAGGGGCCATGCTAATCTTCTCTGTGTCGTTCCAATTTTAGTATATGTGCTAGCGAACTAAGACAAAAGCAACCTGGATCTGAGGGGTATTCATAGGGCTCTGATTCTGTGGATGCTCACTCATGGTTACAGATCACTGGCAGCTATGGAGGGAAAACTCGTGGAAAAAACGTGTCATCTGGACACAAGAACATCGCTATTTAGATGTGGTTAGGGTTTCACCAAATTAATGACATAGTATTTTAAAATAGACTTAGTTTCTCTAAATGATGACTTATTTTCTCTAAATGAGGACTTGGTTTCTCAGAATAATGAGTTAGTTTTAAAAAAAAAATGAGTTAGTTTTTCAATATAGAATTAGTTTATCTTAATAATGACTTGATAGCTACTCCCCAAAAAGTTGACTACAACACTTTTCAGTGAAGTAATTTGAATGTGTTGTGTCCACAGGTGGCGCTATTGAGTGTGAGTTCGTTTTTCAATATAGAATTAGTTTATCTTAATACAGTTTTTTTCGATTGAATAAACACTAAAATCTAAAGTATTGCCCAATTATCAAAACCTTACACTCAAGGAGCAAAACTTGGCCCCAGATTTACACCACTGTAAGCACAATGAGTCCGTTCACACTTTGTGCAAAACAATACACACTGTGATTTGAAACACTAACACACACGTCTATGCATTAGACACAGAAGTATATCAAGATGTCACTTCCTTGCAATTCTAAAGCACTAACTGTCAAATTACCACACCTATGAGCCAGTTGATTGAACACTGCCATCAGTTGTGCAAACACAAGATTGCTTAATTGTAGACACACCAATCAGGTTTAAGCACTATAAAAATGCAGCAGGTGAGTTCACCAAGCTTAACCAAAATGGAAGGAAGAGGAAGAGGAAGAGTGAGGATGAGATGGGGAATCGGAGAAGGAGGAGAAGAAGGAGGCAGAGGCCGTGCCAGAGGCCGTGGCCGAGGAAGAGGAAGAGGAAGAGGAAGACCTCAAGCAGGAGTAGGTGAAGCTCAAAGGAGAAGAGGTCCAACTTTAAGCAATGAAATTCGCGCAACTCTTGTGGACCATGTTGTGAACCATGGATTGACGCTGAGGGAGGCTGGACTGAGAGTCCAGCCAAATCTCAGCAGATTCACCGTGGCATCTGTCATAAGGGCATTCAGACTGGAAAACAGGTAAAAAAATTACCTGTTTACAGCTTCTTACTGTATGCACCCCATATCAGCACTTTTGATACCCCTTCCTGTGACATTTTACAGTAGGTTACATGTATTTTGTTCTACATAGGATTGAGGGTCGAGTACAACGAGGAGGAAGGGCTCCCATTTTCACACCCCTGCAGGAGAGGGAGATTGTGAATATGGTTTTGGCAAATAATGCCATCAGGCTTCGTGAAATCCAGGCCAAAATTATTGAAGACCAAATCATCTTTCATAATGTGAATCAGGTCTCTCTGTCCACCATAGCTCGTATCCTGAAGGCACATCAGGTACAAATGAAACAGTTGTACCGAGTGCCTTTTGAGAGGAACTCAGAGAGGGTCAAACAGCTGCGGCATGAGTATGTAGAGGTATGTATTGTTCACTTTAGCACTCTGATGTTGCATACTGCACACATAACCTTTTTTTACATGTAAATGTACTGTACACTAAATCTATGCTGAACTACACAATCTTGTCTTTCACTGTATTTTAGAGAGTTTTACAAATGGATGCTGAGGCCATTCAGCATGAGTTCATCTACATAGACGAGGCGGGGTTCAACCTCTCAAAGGTCAGAAGGAGGGGAAGAAATGTAATTGGCCAGAGGGCAATTATTAGTGTCCCGGGGCAACGTGGGGGTAACATCACCCTTTGCGCGGCAATCACCCAGAATGGGGTCCTCCACCGCCATGCCAACATGGGTCCCTATAAAACACCTCACATCCTTACATTTTTGGACAGAGTATACAACCTCACAATCATAAATAACATGCAGATCCAATACATTGTCACCTGGGACAATGTTTCATTCCACCGCTCTGCTCTGGTTCAGAACTGGTTTACGCAGCACCCACATTTCACAGTCCTTTTCCTGCCACCATATTCTCCATTTCTTAACCCAATTGAAGAATTTTTCTCGGCATGGCGGTGGAAGGTTTACGATCTGCACCCCCTGGCTCGGGTGGCCCTCATTCAGGCCCTGGAGGAGGCCTGTGACCAGATTGAGGCCACAGCCATAAAGGGGTGGATACGGCATGCACGGCGATTCTTTCCCCGCTGTCTTGCAAATGAGGATATCGCCTGTGATGTGGATGAAATTCTCTGGCCAGATCCAGCTAGGAGAAGAGACTAACAGTAGCAATTTATGTGCTGTGTTTTCTTTTTTGGGGGGGTTCTTTTTTTGTACAGGATAAAATGTTATATTCATGAAAACTGGGAAATGTTTTTTTTTTTCGTCATGTTGGCTTGAGTATATGGAAAAAAATAAATAACATTGTCAACAGCATTAGTCTTGTGTCCTGTGAGGTGTCTACAGTAATGCATACAAGTGTTCACTGTGTGTATTGTTTTGCAAAAAGTGTGAGCAGACATTGTGTTTACAGTTGTGCAAATCCGAGCGATGTTTTGCAAATTCACTGTGTGCTTCACCCATACTACTCTATGCACTTAGAAGCAGAATTAGCCGAAAGTGTTTAAGGTTTTCAACAGCAGAGTGTAACTGGTGCAAACAGAGTTAAGTCATATGCAACGTGTGTGTTTCATATGGTAAAAAAATATGGTTTTGATAAGTTAGTGTATAGTTTTTACAAGAGTGGTTCATTTTGCAAAGGAGTTCAGGTGTTTTGCTAATTGGGTATGTGGTTGTGCTATTCGTGTGTTGGGTTTTGCTAAACAAAACAAAACAATCAAAATTGTGTTTATTCGATCGTAAAAAACTGTAATGACTTGATAGCTACTCCCCAAAAAGTTCACTACAACACGTTTCAGTAAAGTAATTTGAATATGTGTTGTGTCCACAGGTGGCGCTATTGAGTGTGAGCATGCAGAATCGTATACAGGGTTAAGGTTTTAACAAATTAATGATTTGGTATTTTAAAATAGACTTAGTTTCTCTAAATGATGACTTAGTTTCTTAGAATCATGAGTAAGTTTCTCAAAATATTGACTTTATTAATTAGGCTTTGGAGTTGTTAAAGCAAAATAAGGAACGCTTCACAAATTTGCGTGTCATCCTTGCGCAGGGGCCATGCTAATCTTCTCTGTATCGTTCCAATTTTAGTATATGTGCTAGCGAACTAAGACAAAAGCATCCTGGATCTGAGGGGTATTCATAGGGCTCTGATTCTGTGGATGCTCACTCATGGTTACAGATCACTGGCAGCTATGGAGGGAAAACTCGTGGAAAAAACGTGTCATCTGGACTCAAGAACATCGCTATTTAGATTTGGTTAGGGTTTCACCGAATTAATGACATAGTATTTTAAAATAGACTTAGTTTCTCTAAATGATGACTTAGTTTATCTAAATGAGGACTTGGTTTCTCAGAATAATGAGTTAGTTTTTAAAAATAATGAGTTAGTTTTTCAATATAGAATTAGTTTATCTTAATAATGACTTGATAGCTACTCCCCAAAAAGTTAACTACAACACGTTTCAATGAAGTAATTTGAATATGTGTTGTGTCCACAGGTGGCGCTATTGAGTGTGAGCATGCAGAATCGTATACAGGGTTAAGGTTTTAACAAATTAATGACTTGGTATTTTAAAATAGACTTAGTTTCTCTAAATGATGACTTAGTTTCTTAGAATCATGAGTAAGTTTCTCAAAATATTGACTTTATTAATTAGGGTTTGGAGTTGTTAAAGCAAAATAAGGAACGCTTCACGAATTTGCGTGTCATCCTTGCGCAGGGGCCATGCTAATCTTCTCTGTATCATTCCAATTTTAGTATATGTGCTAGCGAACTAACACAAAAGCAACCTGGATCTGAGGGGTATTCATAGGGCTCTGATTCTGTGGATGCTCACTCATGGTTACAGATCACTGGCAGCTATGGAGGGAAAACTCGTGGAAAAAACGTGTCATCTGGACACAAGAACATCGCTATTTAGATGTGGTTAGGGTTTCACCAAATTAATGACATAGTATTTTAAAATAGACTTAGTTTCTCTAAATGATGACTTATTTTCTCTAAATGAGGACTTGGTTTCTCAGAATAATGAGTTAGTTTTAAAAAAAAAATGAGTTCGTTTTTCAATATAGAATTAGTTTATCTTAATAATGACTTGATAGCTACTCCCCAAAAAGTTGACTACAACACGTTTCAGTGAAGTAATTTGAATGTGTTGTGTCCACAGGTGGCGCTATTGAGTGTGAGTTCGTTTTTCAATATAGAATTAGTTTATCTTAATAATGACTTGATAGCTACTCCCCAAAAAGTTGACTACAACACGTTTCAGTGAAGTAATTTGAATATGTGTTGTGTCCACAGGTGGCGCTATTGAGTGTGAGCATGCAGAATCGTATACAGGGATAAGGTTTTAACAAATTAATGACTTGGTATTTTAAAATAGACTTAGTTTCTCTAAATGATGACTTAGTTTCTTAGAATCATGAGTAAGTTTCTCAAAATATTGACTTCATTAATTAGGGTTTGGAGTTGTTAAAGCAAAATAAGGAACGCTTCACGAATTTGCGTGTCATTCTTGCGCAGGGGCCATGCTAATCTTCTCTGTATCGTTCCAATTTTAGTATATGTGCTAGCGAACTAACACAAAAGCAACCTGGATCTGAGGGTTCTTCATAGGGCTCTGATTCTGTGGATGCTCACTCATGGTTACAGATCACTGGCAGCTATGGAGGGAAAACTCGTGGAAAAAACGTGTCATCTGGACACAAGAACATCGCTATTTAGATGTGGTTAGGGTTTCACCAAATTAATGACATAGTATTTTAAAATAGACTTAGTTTCTCTAAATGAGGACTTGGTTTCTCAGAATAATGAGTTCGTTTTTAAAAATAATGAGTTAGTTTTTCAATATAGAATTAGTTTATCTTAATAATGACTTGATAGCTACTCCCCAAAAAGTTGACTACAACACGTTTCAGTGAAGTAATTTGAATATGTGTTGTGTCCACAGGTGGCGCTATTGAGTGTGAGCATGCAGAATCGTAAACAGGGTTAAGGTTTTAACAAATTAATGACTTGGTATTTTAAAATAGACTTAGTTTCTCTAAATGATGACTTAGTTTCTTAGAATCATGAGTAAGTTTCTCAAAATATTGACTTTATTACTTAGGGTTTAGAGTTGTTAAAGCAAAATAAGGAACGCGTCACGAATTTGCGTGTCATCCTTGCGCAGGGGCCATGCTAATCTTCTCTGTATCGTTCCAATTTTAGTATATGTGCTAGCGAACTAACACAAAAGCAACCTGGATCTGAGGGGTATTCATAGGGCTCTGATTCTGTGGATGCTCACTCATGGTTACAGATCACTGGCAGCTATTGAGGGAAAACTCGTGGAAAAAACGTGTCATCTGGACAGAAGAACATCGCTATTTAGATTTGGTTAGGGTTTCACCAAATTAATGAGATAGTATTTTAAAATAGACTTAGTTTCTCTAAATGATGACTTAGTTTCTCTAAATGAGGACTTGGTTTCTCAGAAAAATGAGTTAGTTTTTAAAAATAAGGAGTTAGTTTTTCAATATAGAATTAGTTTATCTTAATAATGACTTGATAGCTACTCCCCAAAAAGTTCACTACAACACGTTTCAGTAAAGTAATTTGAATATGTGTTGTGTCCACAGGTGGCGCTATTGAGTGTGAGCATGCAGAATCGTATACAGGGTTAAGGTTTTAACAAATTAATGATTTGGTATTTTAAAATAGACTTAGTTTCTCTAAATGATGACTTAGTTTCTTAGAATCATGAGTAAGTTTCTCAAAATATTGACTTTATTAATTAGGCTTTGGAGTTGTTAAAGCAAAATAAGGAACGCTTCACGAATTTCGTGTCATCCTTGCGCAGGGGCCATGCTAATCTTCTCTGTATCGTTCCAATTTTAGTATATGTGCTAGCGAACTAACACAAAAGCAACCTGGATCTGAGGGGTATTCATAGGGCTCTGATTCTGTGGATGCTCACTCATGGTTACAGATCACTGGCAGCTATGGAGGGAAAACTCGTGGAAAAAACGTGTCATCTGGACACAAGAACATCGCTATTTAGATGTGGTTAGGGTTTCACCAAATTAATGACATAGTATTTTAAAATAGACTTAGTTTCTCTAAATGATGACTTATTTTCTCTAAATGAGGACTTGGTTTCTCAGAATAATGAGTTAGTTTTTAAAAAAAAATGAGTTCGTTTTTCAATATAGAACTAGTTCATCTTAATAATGACTTGATAGCTACTCCCCAAAAAGTTGACTACAACACGTTTCAGTGAAGTAATTTGAATGTGTTGTGTCCAAAGGTGGCGCTATTGAGTGTGAGTTCGTTTTTCAATATAGAATTAGTTTATCTTAATAATGACTTGATAGCTACTCCCCAAAAAGTTGACTACAACACGTTTCAGTGAAGTAATTTGAATATGTGTTGTGTCCACAGGTGGCGCTATTGAGTGTGAGCATGCAGAATCGTATACAGGGATAAGGTTTTAACAAATTAATGACTTGGTATTTTAAAATAGACTTAGTTTCTCTAAATGATGACTTAGTTTCTTAGAATCATGAGTAAGTTTCTCAAAATATTGACTTCATTAATTAGGGTTTGGAGTTGTCAAAGCAAAATAAGGAACGCTTCACGAATTTGCGTGTCATCCTTGCGCAGGGGCCATGCTAATCTTCTCTGTATCGTTCCAATTTTAGTATATGTGCTAGCGAACTAACACAAAAGCAACCTGGATCTGAGGGGTATCGATAGGGCTCTGATTCTGTGGATGCTCACTCATGGTTACAGATCACTGGCAGCTATGGAGGGAAAACTCGTGGAAAAAATGTGTCATCTGGACTCAAGAACATCGCTATTTAGATTTGGTTAGGGTTTCACCGAATTAATGACATAGTATTTTAAAATAGACTTAGTTTCTCTAAATGATGACTTAGTTTCTCTAAATGAGGACTTGGTTTCTCAGAATAATGAGTTAGTTTTTAAAGATAATGAGTTAGTTTTTCAATATAGAATTAGTTTATCTTAATAATGACTTGATAGCTACTCCCCAAAAAGTTAACTACAACAGGTTTCAGTGAAGTAATTTGAATATGTGTTGTGTCCACAGGTGGCGCTATTGAGTGTGAGCATGCAGAATCGTATACAGGGTTAAGGTTTTAACAAATTAATGACTTGGTATTTTAAAATAGACTTAGTTTCTCTAAATGATGACTTAGTTTCTTAGAATCATGAGTAAGTTTCTCAAAATATTGACTTTATTAATTAGGGTTTGGAGTTGTTAAAGCAAAATAAAGAACGCTTCACGAATTTGCGTGTCATCCTTGCGCAGGGGCCATGCTAATCTTCTCTGTATCGTTACAATTTTAGTATATGTGCTAGCGAAGTAACACAAAAGCAACCTGGATCTGAGGGGTATTCATAGGGCTCTGATTCTGTGGATGCTCACTCATGGTTACAGATCACTGGCAGCTATGGAGGGAAAACTCGTGGAAAAAACGTGTCATCTGGACACAAGAACATCGCTATTTAGATGTGGTTAGGGTTTCACCAAATTAATGACATAGTATTTTAAAATAGACTTAGTTTCTCTAAATGATGACTTATTTTCTCTAAATGAGGACTTGGTTTCTCAGAATAATGAGTTAGTTTTTTAAAAAAAATGAGTTCGTTTTTCAATATAGAATTAGTTTATCTTAATAATGACTTGATAGCTACTCCCCAAAAAGTTGACTACAACACGTTTCAGTGAAGTAATTTGAATGTGTTGTGTCCACAGGTGGCGCTATTGAGTGTGAGTTCGTTTTTCAATATAGAATTAGTTTATCTTAA
>NC_139845.1:22110905-22178405 GCF_963691815.1 Echiichthys vipera
TGGTTAGGGTTTCACCAAATTAATGACATAGTATGTTAAAATAGACTTAGTTTATCTAAATGAGGACTTGGTTTCTCAGAATAATATGTTAGTTTTTAAAAATAATGAGTTAGTTTTTCAATATAGAATTAGTTTATCTTAATAATGACTTGATAGCTACTCCCCAAAAAGTTGACTACAACCCGTTTCAGTGAAGTAATTTGAATATGTGTTGTGTCCACAGGTGGCGTTATTGAGTGTGAGCATGCAGAATCGTATACAGGGTTAAGGTTTTAACAAATTAATAACTTGGTATTTTAAAATAGACTTAGTTTCTCTAAATGATGACTTAGTTTCTTCTCTGTATCGTCCCAATTTTAGTATATGTGCTGGCGAACTAACACAAAACAACCTGGATCTGAGGGGTATTCATAGGGCTCTGATTCTGTGGATGCTCACTCATGGTTACAGATCACTGGCAGCTATGGAGGGAAAACTCGTGGAAAAAACGTGTCATCTGGACACAAGAACATCGCTATTTAGATGTGGTTAGGGTTTCACCAACTTAATGACATAGTATTTTAAAATAGACTTAGTTTCTCTAAATGATGACTTAGTTTCTCTAAATGAGAACTTGGTTTCTCAATATAATGAGTTTGTTTTTAAAAATAATGAGTTAGTTTTTCAATATAGAATATGTTTATCTTAATAATGACTTGATAGCTACTCCCCAAAAAGTTGACTACAACACGTTTCAGTGAAGTAATTTGAATATGTGTTGTGTCCACAGGTAGCGCTATTGAGTGTGAGCATGCAGAATCTTAAACAGGGTTAAGGTTTAAAAAATTAATGACTTGGTATTTTAAAATAGACTGAGTTTCTCTAAATGATGACTTAGTTTCTTAGAATCATGAGTAAGTTTCTCAAAATATTGACTTTATTAATTAGGATTTGGAGTTGTTAAAGCAAAATAAGAAGCGCTTCACGAATTTGCAATCATCCTTGCGCAGGGGCCATGCTAATCTTCTCTGTATCGTTCCAATTTTAGTATATGTGCTAGCGAACTAACACAAAAGCAACCTGGATCTGAGGGGTATTCATAGGGCTCTGATTCTGTGGATGCTCACTCATGGTTACAGATCACTGGCAGCTATGGAGGGAAAAGTCGTGGAAAAAACGTGTCATCTGGACAGAAGAACATCGCTATTTAGATTTGGTTAGGGTTTCACCAAATTAATGACATAGTATTTTAAAATAGACTTAGTTTCTCTAAATGATGACTTAGTTTCTCTAAATGAGGACTTGGTTTCTCAGAAAAATGAGTTAGTTTTTAAAAATAAGGAGTTAGTTTTTCAATATAGAATTAGTTTATCTTAATAATGACTTGATAGCTACTCCCCAAAAAGTTGACTACAACACGTTTCAGTAAAGTAATTTGAATATGTGTTGTGTCCACAGGTGGCGCTATTGAGTGTGAGCATGCAGAATCGTATACAGGGTAAGGTTTTAACAAATTAATGATTTGGTTTTTTAAAATATACTTAGTTTCTCTAAATGATGACTTAGTTTCTTAGAATCATGAGTAAGTTTCTCAAAATATTGACTTTATTAATTAGGGTTTGGAGTTGTTAAAGCAAAATAAGGAACGCTTCACGAATTTGCGTGTCATCCTTGAGCAGGGGCCATGCTAATCTTCTCTGTATCGTTCCAATTTTAGTATATGTGCTAGCGAACTAACCAAAAAACAACCTTGATCGGAGGGGTATTCATAGGGCTCTGATTCTGTGGATGCTCACTCATGGTTACAGATCACTGTCAGCTATGGAAGGAAAACTCGTGGAAAAAACGTGTCATCTGGACACAAGAACATCGCTATTTAGATTTGGTTAGGGTTTCACCAAATTAATGATATAGTATTTTAAAATAGACTTAGTTTCTCTAAATGAGGACTTGGTTTCTCAGAATAATGAGTTAGTTTTTAAAAATAATGAGTTAGTTTTTCAATATAGAATTAGTTTATCTTAATAATGACTTGATAGCTACTCCCCAAAAAGTTGACTACAACACGTTTCAGTGAAGTAATTTGAATATGTGTTGTGTCCACAGGTGGCGTTATTGAGTGTGAGCATGCAGAATCGTATACAGGGTTAAGGTTTTAACAAATTAATAACTTGGTATTTTAAAATAGACTTAGTTTCTCTAAATGATGACTTAGTTTCTTCTCTGTATCGTCCCAATTTTAGTATATGTGCTGGCGAACTAACACAAAACAACCTGGATCTGAGGGGTATTCATAGGGCTCTGATTCTGTGGATGCTCACTCATGGTTACAGATCACTGGCAGCTATGGAGGGAAAACTCGTGGAAAAAACGTGTCATCTGGACACAAGAACATCGCTATTTAGATGTGGTTAGGGTTTCACCAACTTAATGACATAGTATTTTAAAATAGACTTAGTTTCTCTAAATGATGACTTAGTTTCTCTAAATGAGAACTTGGTTTCTCAATATAATGAGTTTGTTTTTAAAAATAATGAGTTAGTTTTTCAATATAGAATATGTTTATCTTAATAATGACTTGATAGCTACTCCCCAAAAAGTTGACTACAACACGTTTCAGTGAAGTAATTTGAATATGTGTTGTGTCCACAGGTAGCGCTATTGAGTGTGAGCATGCAGAATCTTAAACAGGGTTAAGGTTTAAAAAATTAATGACTTGGTATTTTAAAATAGACTGAGTTTCTCTAAATGATGACTTAGTTTCTTAGAATCATGAGTAAGTTTCTCAAAATATTGACTTTATTAATTAGGATTTGGAGTTGTTAAAGCAAAATAAGAAGCGCTTCACGAATTTGCAATCATCCTTGCGCAGGGGCCATGCTAATCTTCTCTGTATCGTTCCAATTTTAGTATATGTGCTAGCGAACTAACACAAAAGCAACCTGGATCTGAGGGGTATTCATAGGGCTCTGATTCTGTGGATGCTCACTCATGGTTACAGATCACTGGCAGCTATGGAGGGAAAAGTCGTGGAAAAAACGTGTCATCTGGACAGAAGAACATCGCTATTTAGATTTGGTTAGGGTTTCACCAAATTAATGACATAGTATTTTAAAATAGACTTAGTTTCTCTAAATGATGACTTAGTTTCTCTAAATGAGGACTTGGTTTCTCAGAAAAATGAGTTAGTTTTTAAAAATAAGGAGTTAGTTTTTCAATATAGAATTAGTTTATCTTAATAATGACTTGATAGCTACTCCCCAAAAAGTTGACTACAACACGTTTCAGTAAAGTAATTTGAATATGTGTTGTGTCCACAGGTGGCGCTATTGAGTGTGAGCATGCAGAATCGTATACAGGGTAAGGTTTTAACAAATCAATGATTTGGTTTTTTAAAATATACTTAGTTTCTCTAAATGATGACTTAGTTTCTTAGAATCATGAGTAAGTTTCTCAAAATATTGACTTTATTAATTAGGGTTTGGAGTTGTTAAAGCAAAATAAGGAACGCTTCACGAATTTGCGTGTCATCCTTGAGCAGGGGCCATGCTAATCTTCTCTGTATCGTTCCAATTTTAGTATATGTGCTAGCGAACTAACCAAAAAACAACCTTGATCGGAGGGGTATTCATAGGGCTCTGATTCTGTGGATGCTCACTCATGGTTACAGATCACTGGCAGCTATGGAGGGAAAACTCGTGGAAAAAAACGTGTCATCTGGACACAAGAACATCGCTATTTAGATGTGGTTAGGGTTTCACCAAATTAATGACATAGTTTGTTAAAATAGACTTAGTTTATCTAAATGAGGACTTGGTTTCTCAGAATAATGAGTTAGTTTTTAAAAATAATGAGTTAGTTTTTCAATATAGAATTAGTTTATCTTAATAATGACTTGATAGCTACTCCCCAAAAAGTTGACTACAACCCGTTTCAGTGAAGTAATTTGAATATGTGTTGTGTCCACAGGTGGCGCTATTGAGTGTGAGCATGCAGAATCGTAAACAGGGTTAAGGTTTTAACAAATTAATGACTTGGTATTTTAAAATAGACTTAGTTTCTCTAAGTGATGACTTAGTTTCTTAGAATCATGAGTAAGTTTCTCAAAATATTGACTTTATTAATTAGGGTTTGGAGTTGTTAAAGCAAAATAAGGAACGCTTCACGAATTTGTGTGTCATCCTTGCGCAGGGGCCATGCTAATCTTCTCTGTATCGTTCCAATTTTAGTATATGTGCTAGCGGACTAACACAGAAGCAACCTTCGTGAAGCAAGGCTTCACGAATTTGCAAAAAGACTTAGTTTCTCAAAATAATGAATTTAATCAGCCTGTGAATGTTCTCATGTGTCCATGTCGTGTCCAGGCTGGGACTGGACCAAGACTGGGACTGGACCAGGACCAGGACCAGCCTGGTCAGATGCGTACATGAACTGATGAAGCCTCTTGAATCAGAGGTGAGGCTGGGACTGGTCCAACTATCTGGTGTGGAGACTTCGTTAGTGCTCTATTGAGTCTGAACCACAGTCGTTGGAGTCACAGGAGGACATTTGTGAACAGTTGTTCTTTGAGGTTATATTGTTGAATCGCCCGAAGCGATGAAAGGGCAGCATTGTAAACTGGAGATAAGTAGACCGCCTCCCCTGTTTAGCGATGGTTTCTCTAGTTTTGCAAAGATGCTTCTTTTCCTCCTCTTACAAATCATGATGATTGTTTGATTTTAATAGTTAGGGTTAGGGTTTTCTAAAAATAATGACCAAGTATTTGAAAATAAAATTAGTTTCTCTAAAGAAAGACTTAGTTTCTAAGAACAATGAGTAAGTTTCTTAAAATTAATTATTTTTATAATTACAGTTGTTTTTTTTTTTTAAAACAATGTCTTAGTTTCTCAAATTAATGACTTAGTTTCTCAAAATGGACTTAGTTTGTCAGAATCATGAGTAAGTTTTTCAAAATATTGATTAAATGAATCGAGGTTTGGAGTTGTTAGTTAAAGCAAATTAAGGAACGCTTCACGAATTTTCGTGTCATCCTTGCGCAGGGGCCATGCTAATCTTCCCTGTATCGTTCCAATTTTACATCGCTATTTAGATTTGGTTAGAGTTTCACCAAAATAATGACATACTATTTTCAAAATAGACTTAGTTTCTCTAAATGAGGACTAAGTTTCTTAGAATCATGAGTTAGTTTCTCTAAAGAAAGACTAAGTTTCTCAAAATCATGATTTTAATAAGTAGGGTTAGGTTTTTAACAAACTAAAGAGTTACTACTTCAAATGGACTTAGTTTCTCTAGGGTTGTTAAATTTAGTCAGGGTTAGTGTTTTTATTGTTAAAGATAGTTAGGGTTGTCTAACCTAGGGTTAGGGGATTACACAAAAGTAACAACCTTTTCCACAAGTTTTCCCTCCATAGCTGCTGGTGATCTGCAACCATGATTGAGGGTCCACAGAATCAGAGCCCACACGCAAATTTGTGAAGTGTACCTTATTTTGCTTTAACTAACAACTCCAAACCCTAATTAATTAAATCAATATTTTGAGAAACTTACTCATTGTTCTGAGAAACTAAGTCCGATGAACGTTGTGTGGAAAAATAAGTAGATACCAACATCCTTGCGGAGAGCTGGAGGGATCCTTATTCCCAAGGCAATGGACTCATCAGAAATCGCCCAGTTCCGTCAGCTCAGCCTTTTAAATTTCGAGGGAAAACTCTTCTTCAGCATGGTTGCTCATAGGCTTGCAGGATACCTGCAAAGAAACATGATTGACAAGTCAATTCAGAAAGCAGGCATTTCAGGCTTCTCAGGATGTGTGGAACACGCTAGTTTCATCTGGCATCAGATTCAGGTTGCCAAGATGGAGGGGAAAGATCTACACGTGGGGTTCCTGGATCTTGGGAATGCCTTTGGCTCTGTCCCTCACAACCTCCTGTGGACAGCCTTTGACTACTTCAGATTATTACCACAGTCTATTTCCCACACCGGCTTAATCTTACAATATGAACTCCCAAAAAATCATGTTGTTAAGATTTTCTTACTGACGCAATATGAAAGCAGACAATTGGTTTGTATAATATTTCGTTCGGTACCGCAGTGTAATATTTAGTATTTTTCATAATAAATATTTTATTCCAAAAACGTGCCATATAAGCATATGTTCCCATGAGTCCCATGCACATGATGCAGATGATCAGCTGTAACAGTTCCTTGTGTTTTGCTGTGGGGCAGTTTTCTAAGATACAGTATATGACAGATTTATAAGTCAGGTCAAAGTTTAGTCTGTACACTTTCATTTTGTCCCACACCTCCTTTGCTCTGTAACAGTCCATTAAAAGATGCTGTTGTGTCTCATCATAGTTGCATTTGTCCATCGGATATTGTTTTGTTTTAACGTGACAACTCCAAGACACAATGGCTCTGACTGCCAGTCTGTTTACAGATAAAGCCAGAGCATGTTTCTTATGCTCTCTGACAGGTTCCTATTTTTTAACAGTTTAAAAAATGCTGTGCCTTCTTTTTGTTTTATATGTTTGTAATTTATGTACCCTCTTTATCTGTAATTGTTGATTTTGTTGAAGATCATTTTACTCGGTAGGCCGGTCCAATCTATTTAAAGGTGTTGATATTCATATGTGAAATCTCCATAAATAAGTTTGCACTCTGGGCCATGTCGAGCTCCCCCTCTCCTTTTTCTCCACAGGGGGAGATCAGAGAGCATTCCTGGAGATGGCTGCAGAGACATTTTTAACAAAGGCTACACACAATCTTGAGAAGATTAAGTGACATGAGCAAAGTAGTTTGTTGCGTGTGGCCATGAAAGATCTCCTTCATGTGCCTTAACCTGTTTTCCCTTTTCTCAGCAGGCTGGCAATCAGGCTGACACACCTGCAGCCAATCAACTCCCTGATTGCCAACCTGCTATATGAAGCCAGCAAGACCATTCCCCTGAGAGACACAGACCCACCAGCACCTTTGGGCCCACATTATGATTTGTTAAAATCTTTGTTTTAGTAGTTGCTTTATTTTTGGCCTGGAGATTGGCTGGCAGCCTTCTTTCTTGGTTTGGTTTTTAGTTTATAATTTGGTTTTGTTAGGTAGGGAGGGGGGCCAGCTCTGACGTCCCTATAAGGGGTGGCCTGGTCCCCCCTCCATTTTTGCTGAGTTTGGCCGGCATCTCCAGGTCCCATTTTGGGTTTGCTGATTTCTTTTTTGGTAAGATCTTTATTTGTATTTTGCTAGTTGTCCTTCAGGAATGTTTGTTTCCTGTTGGGAGAAGTTGTTTAATAAAAAACGTTAAAAGTTCTACCCTCTTTGGTGTCCTTTTATGTTTCGGTCTCCAGTTTGAGCCACTACTCAATTTATTTAATTGTTTGGAAGCCGTAACATAGTGCAAGGCTAGCTAAAGTGCGTATCGAGTCTATGGGGTTTTATAAAGTGCTGTTTTTACAAGTTCAGAGAGCTCCGTGGAAGGAGCTGTGTTTTGTCCATGGTTCGTCTCCTCCGGAGCTCAGTAAGCACCTGTCTGCAGACGGTGTTGCTGCCAATGACTGTCTGGTGGATGCTCCTTATGCATCGTGTCTTCCATAGTCTCATGCACACGATGCATATGATCAGCTGAGTCAGTTCTCTGTTTTTCGCTGTGGGGCAGTTTTCCAGAATGCAGTACTTTACAGATCTATAGTTCAGATCAAAGTTTACCCCATATACTTTAATTTTGTCCCACACCTCCTTCGCTCTGTAACAGTCCATTAAAAGGTGCTGTTATGTCTCATTCTGGTTGCATTTGTCCATCGGGCATTTTTTTTGTTTTAACATTACAACTCCAAGACACAACAGCGCGGACTGCCAGTCTGTTCACAGATAAAAGCCAGCGCATGCTCGGATGCTCTCTGACAGGTTTCTATTTTTTTAAATAAAAAAAAATTTGAGCCTTCTTGTTATATTTTTGTAACTGATGTACCCTCTGTATATGTAATCGTTGATTTTGTTGAAGATCATTTTACTTGGGAGGCCAGTCTAGTCTATTTTAAGGTGTTGAAATTTGTATATGAAATCAGTCTAAGTTTTTTATGGATTTAAATGAATTTATTTTTGGTTTGTTGTTGTCCTGTCTTCAGGGTGTGTATCAAGTTCCCTCTGTTATCTAGATTTGTCTGTTTATAGATGTTATAGATACTTTTAATCAAGAATTATTATTTTTGTGTTTTTATATCTGACAGAAGCTCATTATCAGAGATTGATCTTTTCTTTAAGACTTATATATTGTTCCATTAGAGTGTTATATTTTATATTCTTTATCTTATTTATTTCTCTACATTTAAATTTGAAAAAATCTTTTAAGCAATGTTTTAATACTTCCCATAATTCAATGTCGGATTTAGTTAATATTTTTAATTGTATTGTTTTATGGATTTCTTGTTTTAATTCTATTAATAAGTCTGGATCTTTGAGACATTGGGAGTTTAGTTTCCAGAAGCCTCTGGTTTCTGAGGCTCCAGAAGACAAGGACGTTTGGATCAACATGTGGTCAGAGAAATCATTAATTATTGTTTTATACTGTATAACTTTAAAGTGCTGAGACACATAAATACGGTCGATCCGGGTTTTTGTCAGAGAATCGAACCGGGTGTATTCGATCCCAACAGGATTAAGATATCTGCAAACATCTATTAATTTGGATTCTTGACACATTTCTCTTAAAAGTTTACCTTCATGGCTCAGTTTGAAGGCTGTAGAACTCACTCTGTCGTTAAAGTCAGTCACTGTGTTGAAGTCGCCACATAAGATGACTTTGTAACCGACCAGCAGCAGTTCTCTTAGACTTTTGAAAAGTTGAATTTTTTTGGGTTTTTCAGGAGCAGTGTACACTTATGATTTGATGTTTTTCTCCTTTTGTAAAAACGATCTACCATGAGCAGTCTACCAGGAATTAGTTCTCTTTTACGGATAATAAGGATGTTGTTAGTTTTAAAAAAGATCCCCACACCATCAGCCTTACTTTCCCCAATCGAGATAACACTTACACCTTTGTGCCACATGCTGGATACCTGGGCTACGTCTGTATTGGTGCTCAGTCTCAGTTCCTGACAACATAAAATATCAAAGTCCGTTTTTAATAAATATTTCATTTTTCTCTGTCTAAAAGAACTGGACTGGATGGGCACCACGGGCATTCCAGGATGAAACTTTTAAGGAAGGTCATGGATGTTTAGAGGGGGAAGAGAAACTATGGTGTGGGTTTGTCATCGAGACACTTATTATCTGTTTGACCACATGAGCTACGAGCTCTTCTTTTCTTTTTTTCTTTACTTCTACAAATGGAGTTTCATCATCATCATAATCATTATTATCGTTTCGCTCAGGAGGAGGGAAATCAGGAGTAGGAGAGAAGGAGTCAGAGTTGCTGCAGAAAGACGAGCTCTCTGCTTCAACCTGCAGGTGCAGCGGGGAGCCGCGGGCTCACTGAGCATCAGTCAGCCCGGTAGAGCTGATGTAAGAGCTGCAGCTCTCGCTGAAGCTGCTTTCACACTGGCTTGCAATTTGTAAGCTGCCCTCACCCGACGGGTTGGAGTCCTCCAGAGAGGCGTCTGCAGGCTGCCGGGTGGAGGAGCACTGGGCGCGGGCCAGTATGCTGGGACTCCGGTCGGGAGCCGGTATCTGGTGGAGGCACTTTTGCCGAGGACTGGCCTCGAGGCTGCTGCAGGTCTCCGGAATGCTTTTTCTGCTGCTGTTGTAAGACTTCTGGTGGGTGTTGCTGCTGCTGCTGTTGTTTCTGCTGCGGTTGCTGCTGCTGCCGCTGTCGTTGCTGCTGCTGCTGCTGTTGTCGTTGCTGCTGCTGCTTTGGTTGCTGCTGCTGCTGCTGCTGTGCTTCAGACGGGGGATCACCCTGCGGGGCGGAGTGAGGGGCGACAGGGTTCCCCCACTGACCGGAGCTCTTGGTTTTATTTACATATGATTGTGGACATGTGAAGAAAGTGTGGCCTTTTTCGCCACACAAGCTGCAGGATGCTTCGGAGGAGCAGTCCTTGGCTCTGTGGCCGAGGCTGCTACACCTCCAGCATTTTATGGTCGGTCACTGCCTCGCCTGGTGATCCGTGGAGTCACAGATGAAGCAGGACGTAGTCTGACCGGGATATATAATGCGACCGCTGTACAGACTGAGGGAGATGGAGTCGGGATCTGGAGTATGTGGCCGTCTGAATCTCTCTTCAGACGGACTTTGATTCTGCGTACAACGTACCAGACCCCAAATTTGTCAAGAGGCTTAATTACTGGTTGTATGATTTTGCCATATCTGTGAAGATACAGTTCAATGTCTTGGTCAGGTATGCGGCCTGTCCAGAATTTAACTACCAAGTTAATTATGTCTGTTTGTATTGAGGATTCAACGGCCCAGCCCGAGTCCGAGGCGTTTAAGGCCTGAACCTCGAGGAACCGACACAGAGGAGCTTCCTTAAAGAAGCAGATCTCGTAATCCTTTTTGTTAGGAAGTGCTATGAATGAATAAACATCAACAGGGTTTATCCAGGATGAATCAAAGAGAAGGACTTCTCCGACGTTGTCTCTGCCAGGAGGTTCGTCTTCTCCCGTGTACCTGAGATGGACACAGAAGAAGAATTCCTTTATTAGTCCCGCGAATGGGGAAATTCAATTTACACACACACACACACACACACAAACACACAGTCACCAGTCACCTATGGACTGAGCTACTACCGCCCCCAAGAACTGGCTGAACTTAGAGGAATATTGTGGGGGAGCCATGGTGGCTGCTGCCCAGCTGGGCGCAATGAGGTAAGGCTCCGAAGAGCGAGTCAGTTTTTTTGTTTGGACCTGTAAAACTCAACTCATCAGAATGAGCCCTTCTTGGGCGCAGGCTTTGCTGGATCAGGCATGATTGCTTGGTTCTGGTGCAGATGACTCTCTGCTGCTCCAGATGCTTTCTTTATACGCTCCTATATGCAAATATCACGTCTCGGATTGGCTTAGCTTTGTGACCGACACTGAGCATGCGCCGACACAAACAAACCAGATGTTGATGAAAATATAGATCTTAATGGTTTTATATATGTGTTTTGGAGGTAACAAAGTAGCGCTAACTTGTATGCGATTAACAGTAAACAAGAATGGTGTGTCAATCAGGACACAGGAATGAAGAGAAGGAGATGTAATTCTTCTTAGACTGTTCCAGCCGTATTTATTTCCAATTCTCCAGTACTCTGTATTGTCATCAGTCTAGAAAAAAATAATCACCTTAAGTAATTTATTAATATAACAAGAAATGAAAGGCTGTATACAAATTACAAACAATTCACTATACAGTATAATACACAATCAACTCAAACAATGCTCCTCAGCATAAACAAATACTTCCAATTATCTATCTAATGGAAAATGGTAACCTAAATTACATACAGTCTTCACTCATAACAACATGGCTGTATGCTACACAGTTCATATTAGGCAGAAACGAGTGCGACGGCTCCACTCGCAGGTCATAAAATGCACTTCTTGGAAGATCAGACCACAACTTCATCCACCTGCAGCCCCTGTATAAGCCCCAAGTCCAGCGGAGACTGATGAAGCTTTACAGGGCTGCTTTGAACTTACAGACTGGGATTTGCTCTGTGATTCACATGGAGAGGACCTTGACGATCTCACGGACTGCATAACAGGGTACATACATTTCTGTGTGGACAGCCTTGTTCCTACAGTGACTGTACGCTGTTTCCCCAATAACAAGCCGTGGGTCACCAGAGACATCAAGGTCCTGGTGAATGAGAAGAAGAGGGCCTTCAGAGATGGGGACAGAGAGCAGATGAGGCAAGTCCAGAGGGAGCTGAAGGAGAGGATTCAACAGGGCAAAGACACCTACAGGAGGAAGCTGGAGCACAAACTGCAGCAGAACAATTTAAAGGACGTGTGGAGCGGCATGAGGAGCATCACTGGCTACAAACCATCTGGTTTCTCCACAGTAGGAGGTGGTACTGAACGTGCCAATGAGCTGAATCTGTTCTTCAACAGATTTGATGAAAGGGCTCTGGACCACCCCCCCCCCACTGCTCCTCCACAACCATCCACCTCCAAACCTCCAGCCCTGCTGAAACTAGGTGTGGAGGACACTATCATCTTCCTGCTCAACCGTGCCTGCGCCCACCTGGGAACCACAGTGAGAATCTTGTTCATGGACTTCTCCAGTGCGTTCAATACCATCCGGCCTGCTCTGCTGGGACGTAAGCTGACGGCGATGCAGGTGGACCCTCCCCTGGTTTCCTGGATTACAGATTACTTGACGGGTCAACCACAGTATGTCAGACTGCAGGATGGAGTGTCTGACACTGTGGTCAGCAGCATTGGAGCTCCACAGGGAACTGTTCTTTCCCCCTTTCTGTTCACCCTGTACACCTCAGACTTTCAGCTCCTCTCTGAGTCCTGCCACCTGCAGAAGTTTGCTGACGATTCTGCAATTGTTGGCTGTGTCAGTGAGAGGAAGGAGGAGGAATACAGGGGCGTTGTGGACTCCTTCCTCGACTGGTGTGCAGCTAATCACCTGATTCTAAACGGCACCAAGACTAAGGAGCTAGTGGTGGATTTCCGCAGGAGTAAATCTGCCCCCACACCCATCTCCATCAACGGCGTGACTGTGGATGTTGTCCAGGATTACAAATACCTTGGAGATTACCTGGATAACAAACTGGACTGCTCCAAGAACACTGAGGCTGTTTACAAGAAGGGCCAGAGTCGTCTCTATTTCCTAAGGAGGTTCCGGTCATTCAATGTATGTAACACCATGCTGAGGATGTTCTACCAGTCGGTTGTAGCCAGTGCCATCTTCTTTTCTGTTGTGTGCTGGGGCAGCAGACTGAGGGCAGCAGTCACCAAGAGAATCAGTAAGATCATCAGGAAGAATGGCTCCGTCCTCAAGATTCAAGATTCAAGAAGCTTTATTTATCCCGAGAGATAAATAAAGCTTCTGTGGGGCCAACCTGGACTCTTTGGTGGCTGTGTCTGAGAGGCGGATGCTGTCTAAACTGCACAGCATCCTGGACAACAACTCTCACCCTCTCCACCATCTGCTGACCTCTAGCAGAAGCACCTTCAGTCATAGACTCATTCTCCCCCAGTGTAATACTGAACGCCGGAGGAAGTCTTTTCTTCCGGTGGCCATCAAACTCTATAATTCATCTACAGGTCAGGTAAGGAACAGTGGAGACACTGCATCCTGGGAAAATGTCACTTTGTCACTTTATATCATCACTGCACCACTTTATTCCGTTGTACTGTCACTTACTTCAGTAAGAAATGCTGCTACACTTTACACTGTCACTTTATATCACCACTACATCACTTTATTTAGTGGTACTGTAACTTACTGCTGCTACATTTCACTGTGGTTTACTGTGGTTTACTGTAACGTATCCCAGTAAAAAAATTATGCTACACTGTACTTTACTGTAACTTACTGTAACTTACTACAGTAAGAAAGGCTGCTACACTTCACTGTCACTTTATATCACCACTACATCACTTTATTTAGTGGTACTGTAACTTACTGGTGCTACTACTGTGCTTTACTGTAACCTAGTTCTGTAGGAAATGCTGCTACACTGTACTTTATTGTAACTTACTGTCACTTACTTCAGTAAGAAAGGCTGCTACACTTCCCTGTACTTTACTGTAACTTACTTCAGTAAGAAAGGCTGCTACACTTCCCTGTACTTTACTGTAACTTACTTCAGTAAGAAAGGCTGCTACACTTCCCTGTACTTTACTGTAACTTACTGTAACTTACTTCAGTAAACAAGGCTGCTACACTTCACTGTGCTTTACTGTCACTTACTTCAGTAAGAAAGGCTGCTACACTTCACTGTGCTTTACTGTCACTTAGTTCTGTAGGAAATGCTGCTACATTTTTAACACTGTTATTACTATTATTATTACTTATCGCTCCTTCTTACTTATTTAGTTTGTACTTATTTTATTTCAATCTGCTGCTAAACTGCACGCTGCGTATTGTTGTATATTGTATATACCTACACTGGGGGGGGGCACAGGAATAATAGGCACAAGATGATGCGCACTGCTTTCCAGCGCTTACTCTCAGCAGGCAATGACAAAACGAAACTTAACTCAGGGACGCCATTCTCTCTGGTGAGGAAGTATGGGTAGAGGCTCCTAAATGACACTTACTCAGGGAAGTAAAAGCCTTTCAAACAATATGGAAGCCTATTTCTGCTAATGTGATAAAAATAAGTATGTTCATAATGAGAAACTTTGTCAAAATAAAGTCCTAGTTTCTCAAAATAATAAGTTAGTATTTCAAAATAAAGATATAAAGTCATAATTATTAAGATACGAAATTCTCTCATACATCCAGTTATACAATTAGAACTTTTTAGAAATATCACCCATAAACAGATTCAAGAGAACTGATCTCATCTAATGCTAATCACTGACATATGGAAGACTGAGTTTATAAAATCCCCCAGCCACCAAACATTTGTTTCATGGAAAATAACTCAGTTTGGTGTTTTTTTTCTTCTTTCATTAATAACAACAGTAAAATTCAGACATTTTAGGGACTCTAACTTTTTAAATATCAGTTTGATTATGTGATGTTTTCTGAGCAGGGCTGAAATTATTTTAGAGATTCATGCAGAAAATCTCAGAGCAGTTTTTGCCAAGTGGACACTTCCGTCCTTATTGAGTCAAGAAGGTCGTACATTTGTTTCAGTCTTCTATTGATCAATTAGAATATGAACCAAAAATGTATCATGAGACTTTGTTTCATAATATTATGCCGTATAAACCAACAGAGTAAAAAATGATGGCCGATGAAGAAGACACATTTTCCCAAATGGACACAAATGTCTGGAGTTCTCCTTGAGTCAGTGATTTGGAAGAAAACACTGTTCAGTTGTTTCTATGGTGGCTCTAAAAACAGATTCAGACAGAACAATGTGGAGTTAGAAAGGACGACTTTGGACCTTTCAGAGTCAAAATGATTCATTCACAGAACCCATCATCATCATCATCATCATCATCATCATTATTGTCATTATGGAGCCATCATTTGTTTTATGTGTTGTGTTCTTCAATCAAGGCCGACACATGAAACAGCTTCATGGCACGTTATTACAGAGAATGTTCACATCAGTGTGCATGTGTGTATTTTTTAAACAGCTTTTATTGTCAACATTATTATATTACAAGATAAATACCACAGGGAGGAGTTTAATAATGTGCACATAAATATACAGATTTCACTTTCATTTCTTAACAGCAAATCACCTGAAATCATGTGTCAGTGTTTTCCTCAGTGTTCTTCAAGATGTGAGAAGTCTTTAGGAGGCATCACATGTCAGGTGTGATGGAAATCTCAGGCCTCTCACGTTTCATTCATTATCCAATTAATAAACTTGTTATTAAGGGAAAACGTAGAAAAATATCGTGTTATTATAAAAACCGAGGATTTAAAATGTATGTATGACTATTTAGGGCTTCCATGCGTTTGACTGCAGCATGTTGTTCCTTCACTGATCAAACAGAGGCTCTGATGTACTTTGATTTTACTTCCATTATTATGACACAATTAAATACAATCACCTTTATTGTTGTAATGGTGTTTGTTCATGTATGAATGTTAAGTCATATTTATAGCTTTGCCAGTCTGGTTCTGACATAAATGGTTGTAAACTTTGTTTAATGTCTTTGAATGAAATGGATCAACACCGCTACACCGATACATCCGCTTCTTGAGGCAGAACAACGATCCAAAGGTCCACAAACTAGCATCCAAAGTACGTGTTAACACGGTCAGAAAACCGCGTGCCTCCACCTTTCCAAAGAGTTTACCACTATCTCTCCTTCTACGCTGCACTCGCACACCGGTACTTTCGGCACATCGAAAAAGACAGTTCTTAATGTGACAGGCCCATGTTAAGCATGCAATATGCAATAACAATACCAAAATAAATGATAAAATGAATAAGCACCAAAAAATGTATTCTCTTAGGAAGCATTTGGCTCCTACAGTACGGGGTAAACTTTAAGGTGTCCTATAAATCTGTCATGTACTGTATCTTAGAAAAGTGCCACACGGAGAAACACAAGGGACTGACTCAGCTGATCATCTGCATCGTGTGCATGAGACTCTGGAAAACACGATGCTTCATGAGCATTCACCACACAGTCATTGACAGTGACTCCGTGTGCAAACAGGTGCTCACCGAGCTCCGGAGGAGACGAACTCTGGACAAAACACAGCTCCTTCCATGGAGCTCCCTGAACTTATAACACAGCACTTTATAAAACCCCATAGACTTGATACCCACTTTAACTAACTTTGCACATGTAATTATTTTTCTATGTTCTTTTTTGAGTGTATATAACGTGTAAAGGCGGCAGAAGCTCAGTCCTTAGGTGTCTTGGCTGTGAACTTTAGGGTCGCTGGTTCAAGTCCCTGTGTTGACCATGTATGGAGCGTGGACTGGTAGCTGGAGAGGTGCCAGTTCATCTCCTTGGCACCGAACCCCCAACTGCTCGGGGCGCTGGTCACTGGCAGCCCCCTCGCTCTAACATCTCTCCTTAATTGCATGTATAGGTCCTGTCTGTGCATGTGTGTATTTCAGACCTGTGTGTGTGTAACATGATTAATAATAAGAGTGAAAAAATTCAATTTCCCTGTTGCGGGATAAATAAAGTAATTGTTCTTCTTCTAAAAAATTTTGTCTTCCTTTTTTTTAAAATAGCAAAGGCTCGGCACCCCGGGGTGCGATATTTGGTTTGTGTTTTTATTGGGCAGGATCTGCAGCCATGTCTCTAAAGCTTCACTGTGAACCTCACAAATATGAAAGGACACTAAAGAGGCAGGAAGACACGAGGACACCAAGAAAGAAGGAAGAAGCAAAAAGGAAAGAACAAAGCAAAAGAATGGGAGAAGGGCTGCAGACTTTGGCACCGCCCACCGAAGCTCGCGACACATGTCCTCTATCGCGTCCGCAGTTCAGATGTAAATACAGCCGGTCGGACACCATCACTTCATTCGGTTCAAACACACTGAGAAGCACGATGTCTGGCAGAGGAAAAGGCGGGAAAGGACTCGGCAAAGGAGGCGCTAAGCGTCACCGGAAAGTTCTCCGTGATAACATCCAGGGCATCACCAAACCCGCCATCCGCCGTCTGGCTCGCCGCGGCGGAGTGAAGCGTATCTCCGGTCTGATCTACGAGGAGACCCGCGGTGTGCTGAAGGTCTTCCTGGAGAACGTGATCCGTGATGCCGTCACCTACACCGAGCACGCCAAGAGGAAGACGGTGACCGCCATGGATGTGGTGTACGCTCTGAAGAGGCAGGGCCGCACCCTGTACGGCTTCGGAGGTTAAAGCGATGACGACCTGACGGAACAAAACCCAACGGCTCTTTTAAGAGCCACACACTTGATCTGAAGACACGTTAACTCTCCTCAGTCCCATCCAACTCCGTCACCTCTGGTTCTTCACTGAACACATAGGAAAGTCCCAACTGTTTTTCATTAATTAATTTTATTATTATTACTTTATTAGCAGATTGAACAAACACAACACAGGCAGAACAGTATGGCATCATGCTGACAAAGATAGAAGTGTGTGTAAAGAGTCAGTTCTCCTTTCAGTAAACAATACACATTAAATTATAAGGACATTACATAAATACTTTATAAGATACAAAGGCATAGAGAAAAAAGACAAAACAGTTTGTTCTGTTTAGTGAAAGATCCATCTTATGAATGTTTGTTCTTATATTAACATTTGCATATTTAAATAGCATGCACACACACACACACACACACACACACACACACACACACACACACACACACACACACACACACACACACACACACACACACACACACCTGTATTTAGTGAGCATCCATATCTGTATCCTGTCTTTTTAAATGGATAATGTGTGGACACTGCTTGAGTTTGACATGCAGACTGTTCCACAATTTCACGCCATACATTGAATTAAATGAGACATTTTTTTATAATTTCACATGTGTAATCTGTACACTTGACGTTTTTAAATGTAATGATACATTAGATTATATTTAGATTAAATTAACTGTTTGAAATTCCAACAGAACAAATACTTTTAGCATTTTTTACTTTAAAAAATAGAATGGTCAACATGCTTGTGTGTATTTATTTAATACGAACATGTCAAATTCATCAACAACATAAAAACAATAGAAAACAAATAACCAACAGACAACGCAGAATCTACTAAAGAAACTATGAAAAGAAAGAAAATAACAGTTACTTTCATTCTGTGCACAAAATATCAGAACAGATCAAATCCAAGCTCAGGTTCAGCTGAGAGTCTGAGGGTTGAATCTAATCAAATCTGTACTTCTCAACATGGATGAAAGGACGTCTTCATTTCTACACGTTTGTGAAACGATACAAGTGATAGAAAGAATAATAGTTGAAGGGGAATCTACTGTAAGATCCTACAAAGTAAAGTCACAAGTATTTAAGGAGAACGGAGCAAACACTGGACAAAATCTAAGGAACAAATATTAATGAGACAAATTCATCTTTCACTGTTTCAAGTAGTTATGTGTAATAATGATATCTAATCAAATCTAGAAATAATAATAATGAAATATAGAAAGCACCTCAGCGTTAGAGACACATGAAAGTGTTTTCTGTATTTCCTTCTTCACTTTTCCAGCCAGAGAGCCGCAGGTCTCCACACAAACTGAAGCTGATCACATTGATTTCACTCAGAATGTGACTTTATTTACATCTTTATCTCACACATCTTTCATTATGAACCTGTTGAATTGGGCTGGTAAATCTACACAGACACTCAATCTGGAACAGGAGTCTAACTGTCCAACTGGCCGAGGCACGGACCGTGTGTTTACCTCCACCGGAAAAGTCCTTTATTCAAACGAAATAAATCACAATACTGACGTTTTTTCGGTTTTGTTACATCCAGACACGTCTCTGCTAACTGCAACAACACTGAAACATGTGATACAGATCACTTTTACACCCTTTCAGAGACCAAATGTGCAGTAAACTCGCCGCGAGTTGTCCAAAGTGAGCGTGTATCAGAGAGGTTTGAAGCCTCCTGAGATGAAATCAAAGAGTCCTTGTGACCAAACACGAGCTCAGTGTGGAGGGAAGGACCTTTTCTCGCTGCTACAGTAAAAACCGCGTTTTAAAAAGGTTATTTTATATGAATTTAATCCCCAAACTGTGGCGGAGAAAACACAAAAGTGTCTCCACATTTCGGCAGGGCGGCGGAGCGGCTGTGTGAGTTGACTCTCCACGGTTCTCACGTGCTTTATAAATCCACCTCCTGCCCTCGGCTCAGTCACTCTCAGACGAACACAGCACACACGAAGATGGCAGAAGAAGCTCCAGCAGCAGCTCCGGCGAAAGCCCCCGCGAAATCCCCCAAGAAGAAGGCTGCTCCCCGCCCCAAGAGTGACGGACCCTCCCTCCCGAAGCTCATCCTCAGCGCCGTGGCTGAGTCCAAGGAGCGGAAAGGCATCTCTCTGTCCGCCATTAAGAAGTTTCTGGCCGCCAAAAACATCGACGTTGTTAAGTCCAACAAACGCATCAACTCCGCGGTGACTTCTCTGGTGACCAAAGGGACTCTGACGCAGACCAAAGGGACCGGAGCCTCCGGATCCTTCAAGCTCACCAAGGTCGAAAAGGCGGTCGCCAAACCAGCGGCGAAGAAAGTGGTGAAGAAGAAAGCTCCCGTTAAAGCCAAGAAGCCCGCGGCGAAGAAGACCCCGGTGAAGAAACCTGCAGCCAAGAAAGCAGCAGCTAAGAAACCGGCAGCCAAGAAGTCTCCGGTGAAGAAGGCGGTGAAAAAGCCTGCAGCCAAGAAGAGTCCCAAGAAGGTGGTCCCCAAAAAGGTGGTGAAGAAGACCCCTGTGAAGAAAGCTCCGGCAAAGAAAGCTGCAGCAAAGAAATCCAAGAAGTGAAGCAGCTCCTGAATGCAGCACTCCGGTGTATCTAAAGGCTCTTTTAAGAGCCACCACAGATTCACTCAAGAGCTTTTTCCTTCCAACAACTTCTTCACTTTCTCTTTTTCTTTATTTACATCACAAGATCTCAGAGTATCAGCATGTGTAGTTTCACATGTTAATGCTTAAACTGAATATTCCTTTACACAGTTAAAGACCCATTATGTGATACATGGTACATGACATCACTACATGTTGGTGGGTAACACAGTAACACAACACATAAAACAAATGATGGCTCCATAATAACAATGATGATGATGATGATGATGATGATGATGGGTTCTGTGAATGAATCATTTTGACTCTGAAAGGTCCAAAGTCGTCCTTTCTAACTCCACACTGTTCTGACAGAATCTGTTTTTAGAGCCACCATAGAAACAACTGAACAGTGTTTTCTTCCAAATCACTGACTCAAGGAGAACTCCAGACATTTGTGTCCATTTGGGAAAATGTGTCTTCTTCATCTGCCATCAGTTTGGCTCTGTTGGTGTGTGTCTTAATACTACTGGAGCCCTAACAGCTCATGGATCACATACATATTTCATCTGTTTTCCGTGATAACAAGATAATTATTCTGAGAGTTGGAGAATCAGTGTAACAATGTCAGAGGAGCAGGAGAATATGGATCATCATCACAAATCTCTTCAATCGAGGCCGACACATGAAACAGCTTCATGGCACCTTATTACAGAGAATGTTCACATCAGTGTGCGTCATCTAAGAAGACGGTTGGTACGGCTTCAGCTTCATCAGAGGAGCAGGTGAAGAGAACCTGAGGTCCTCATTAACTACATAGTTTCTGCTGCACATAAATAAACAGATTCCAGTTTAATTTCTTAACAGAAAATCACCTGAAATCATGTGTCAGTGTTTTCCTCAGTGTTCTTCAAGATGTGAGAAGTCTTTAGGAGGCATCACATGTCAGGTGTGATGGAAATCTCAGGCCTCTCACGTTTCATTCATTATCAAATGAATAATCCTGTTATCATGGGGAAACAGAGGAAATGAAATGTATGTTATTTATGATCATTCAGGGCTTCTGTGTAATATTATTTTTGGGTTCATCTTCTAATTGATCAATAGAAGACTGAAACAAATGTACGACCTTCTTGACTCAATAAGGACGGAAGTGTCCACTTGGCAAAAACTGCTCTGACATTTTCTGCATAAATCTCTAAAACAATTTCAGCCCTGCTCAGAAAACATTCGGTCATTTTTAGGACTCAAACCCTTTAATTATCAGTTTGATTATTTGTTGTTATTCATGAAAAACAAACAAAAAAAACCACACAGTTATTTTCCATTAAACAAATGTTTGGTGGCTGGGGGATTTTATAAACTCAATCTTCCATATGTCAATGATTAGCATTAGATGAGATCAGTTCTCCTGAATCTGTTTATGGGTGATATTTCTAAAAAGTTCTAATTGTATAACTGGATGTATGAGAGAATTTCGTGTCTTAATGATAATTATGACTTTATATATTAATATTTTGAAACACTAACTTATTATTTTGAGAAAGTTTCTCATTATGAACATACTTTTTTAACACATTAGCAGAAATAGGCTTCCATATGTAAAACCATAAAGATCTATATTTTCATCACCATCTGGTTTGTTGGTGTCGGCGCATGCTCAGTGTCGGTCACACAGCTAAGCCAATCCGGGACGCGCAACAGCACACTGATATTTGCATATAGCAGCGTATAATACAAGCAGCAGCAGAGCAGCAGAGTGTCATCTGTTTCCAGAACAACCCAATCATGCCTGATCCAGCTAAGCCTGCGCCCAAGAAGGGCTCCAAGAAAGCCGTGACAAAGACCGCCGGGAAGGGCGGCAAGAAGAGGAGAAAGAGCAGGAAGGAGAGCTACGCCATCTACGTGTACAAGGTGCTGAAGCAGGTCCACCCCGACACCGGCATCTCCTCCAAGGCCATGGGCATCATGAACTCCTTCGTGAGCGACATCTTTGAGCGCATCGCCGGTGAGGCCTCCCGTCTGGCTCACTACAACAAGCGCTCCACCATCACTTCCAGGGAGATCCAGACCGCCGTCCGCCTGCTGCTGCCCGGGGAGCTGGCCAAGCACGCCGTGTCTGAGGGCACCAAGGCCGTGACCAAGTACACCAGCTCCAAGTAAAACTGCTGCTGGACCAACAACACAAAGGCTCTTTTAAGAGCCACACACACAGTTCACTGAGAGCAAGGATTTTAATCACTTAGAATTGTTAATATAATATATTTCTTATTTAGTGTCACATTAGTAGAAAGGAACTACATATTGAGATTAACTTGTTATAGCGATAAATATCATTGCATTCCACACATTGTAGCTTACTTGGTGACTTAAAACCTGAAGTGCTTGACTTGTACATGAGGTCCCACATTGAAAATATGAAACTTTTTAAATCACATGCGAACACATGTGAAACATATCTACTTTACAACAACTGTCTAAATTGGGTAGATCACTGAACACATCATGGAATAAGAATCTATTACTATTGATGCAGTGAAGAGTTTATGCTGTAATAAATCTGCTTTATTTACTAAAGTAGCAAAGAACCTCGTGTCTTGGAGCGGTGGAATGTATTTGTACTGAACAAATGTTATTGGCAGGTAAATAATCTACCCAGGAGTAAATCAAATATAGACCAGGTAATAAAATGAAGATTGATTTTTTTTTTTTAAACATGACTTTTTCGTTCTATCTGGCAAAGCTGAGAAGCTTAAACTTGACATTTCCTTTTTACAAGAAGACATGTTTGTATATGATGCAGCACTATACTGCTAATCTAGCCGTCTGTATACAAAGTATCTAAACTTGCTTTCATATTAATCACAATATGACTCATATGTGTAAAATGTTAGTGATGAATAAGGAATAATATCATATTCTATAATATAACAGTAACCATGTTGAGTGGATTAAATTGTAAATGGGCATGTTTTTATATGAAAAAAATAATCTTATGTCAGACTAACTAATCCTAATGGAGTACAAAGCACATTTTCCTCCAGATTACAGTAGATTAGAGGCCTAGCAATAACGTGGATCAACTCAATTAAAGAACCCGTTTCTGACTACGAATGAGAAGTTACTACATTTTTTTGTTTTCTTACTTTCTCCGTCAATTCAATTCAAATGCAACATTGTAGTTGAATATATAGAAATATAATATTCTTATACTGTACATATTCAACCCCTTGTTTATTATCCAATACTAATAAAGTGTATTTATAGCATTTCTTTGTATTTAACTTATATATAGACAACTTTTGTAAACCCTTCGTATTTATATAAGTTGTATTTATTAGTCACAGTAATATGGTTAAAGATTATAATAGTTTTTTTCCCTTACATTTTCTCTCTCCGTCAATAAATTGAATCTGAAAATAACTGACACATAGACCTGTAAATAAAGTAGAAAAGTGTGAACAGTTCAAATATAAGTGAGAACTGTGGAAACAGGACTTTTCTCTCTCTCGTTTTCCCTGCCGCTGTGCGCGCGCTTTAGTTCAGTCCCTGTTGTCCAATAGCTGATCAGCTACAGCGCGCGAGTCACCCGAGCTGGACCAATCAGCGGGTGCCGTGTCTCCGGCGGTTCCTTTATAAAGCCGCTGTTCCCAGGCAGACTTCATTCTTTCTTCAGCTGAACGCAGAGAGCAGAAGCCGCCATGGCCAGAACCAAGCAGACCGCCCGTAAATCCACCGGAGGAAAAGCTCCCAGGAAGCAGCTGGCCACCAAGGCTGCCCGTAAGAGCGCCCCGGCCACCGGCGGAGTGAAGAAGCCTCACCGTTACAGGCCCGGTACCGTGGCTCTGAGAGAGATCCGTCGCTACCAGAAATCCACGGAGCTGCTGATCCGCAAGCTGCCCTTCCAGCGCCTGGTGAGAGAAATCGCTCAGGACTTCAAGACCGACCTGCGCTTCCAGAGCTCCGCTGTCATGGCTCTGCAGGAGTCCAGCGAGGCTTACCTGGTCGGCCTGTTCGAGGACACCAACCTGTGCGCCATCCACGCCAAGAGGGTCACCATCATGCCCAAGGACATCCAGCTGGCCCGTCGCATCCGCGGAGAGAGGGCTTAAAGTGTCCGCTGCTCCACAAACTCCAACGGCTCTTTTAAGAGCCACATACACTCAAACTGAGAGAGCAACAGACCTGAATTATCCCATAACATAGAATCACACTGTTGATCAGTGCAGAACTAAACTTATATTTAACTTACAGAACACATCTACTACTGTGAACATCCGCCGTTTGCTGACTCTGGTATAAAAACAATAGTTAATCAAACTACTGCTGACTGTAAGTATGAGACACTCGGGCTTCTCTTTATTGACTCCTGCGAGGAAAAATTGATTTTCCAGCAGCTTATAAAACATGAGGGAGGTATTACAAGTATGATAACAAACTCTTAGCTTGATGGATACAGAAATTGTGAGTAGTTTAACTCTTAGTTAATCATGAGGTAGATTTAAGAATCCAGGTCAAATACAATTCATGGAAAATCAAATCTGATAAATGTAGAGAACATTTAAAGATAAAACATGTATGACAGAAATTGACTAACATTAATTTATTACTATTAAGCTACGTGTACAGGTGTGTATGAGTAGACTGGTAATTGCACAGTGAGTGGCTCCTACTCCTTCCCTGTCGTCCTCTTCATTTCCTCCTCCCCCCTGAGGGACGAGTTGTAGAGGATGATGGCCTGAGCGTTAAAAGCCAATTGTGAAATTAAATTAATTTGTTGGAGTGAAATCATGACGTCATATACACACACAATAGCTTTTGTGCTGCCAAATGTATAGTACATTTAACTTGAACGTGCTCATCTTTGGTTAGACGCTACTCATGTACCACTGCGGACATCGACGGTTTAATGTAAAAATACAAAAGTTGCTGGAACCACTCCTGATTGTAGACATGTGTTTATTGTTTTATCAATAAATGAACCTGTCATGCTGTGTCATTTCCATGGTGATTTAGGATAAAATCTTGTGTTAGAGCTAAGTCAAGTTTAAAGTAATTTGTGGGAAATATTCTAAATCATGGAGAGTACAGTAATGCACTCACCGGCCACTTTATTATATTATATTATAAGAAAACAAAGAAATGTAGTAACTTCTCATTCGTAGACAGAAACGTGTTCTTTCATCGAGTTGATCCACGTTATTGCTGGGCCTCTAATCTACTGTAATCTAAAGGAAAACGTGCGTTATACTCCGTTAAAATTAATTTGTCTGACATAAGATTATTTTTTTCCATATAAAAACATGCCCATTTACAATGTTATCCACACTACATGGATACTGTTATATTATAGAATATGATTGTAATATGATAGTTAAAAATGGTATGGCATTCAGATTTTAATTTTACAATGTTCCCTCAATAACATTACGTTTAACTAAAGCTAAGAGTAGGAGGATTGTCTTTAGTGGTAGTTTGTGGCTCTTAAAAGAGCCGTTGTGTGGGTTTTCCAGCAGTCAGCGAGTGTCCACTTTACTTCTTGGCGGCCTTCTCGGTCTTCTTGGGCAGCAGCACAGCCTGGATGTTGGGCAGCACGCCGCCCTGAGCGATGGTCACTCCGCCCAGCAGCTTGTTGAGCTCCTCGTCGTTGCGGACAGCCAGCTGCAGGTGACGGGGGATGATGCGGGTCTTCTTGTTGTCGCGGGCAGCGTTTCCAGCCAGCTCCAGGATCTCAGCGGTCAGGTACTCCAGCACAGCCGCCAGGTAGACGGGGGCGCCGGCACCCACACGCTGGGCGTAGTTTCCCTTCCTCAGGAGCCTGTGAACACGGCCGACTGGGAACTGGAGCCCGGCACGTGAAGAACGAGTCTTCGCCTTTGCTCTGGCCTTTCCTCCAGTTTTCCCGCGACCAGACATCTTTACGTTTCCTCGAGTGAGAGAAGAAATGTTACGGCGAAACCGAAACCGCTGCTTTATTTACCCAGCTGCTCTCTGATTGGTCAGAGTGAGCGTATCCATGAGCGTCCAATCACAAAGAAGGACAGTGAATTCCTGTATTTACCACAAGACCTCCGGAAATACTGCACGATGTTTCAAAATAAAGGCTGCAGTTTAAACCGAAAACAGCTGAATGATTTTCCTATTGTTGTTGTTGACCCTGTTCCCTTTCTTCTTCTGTAAGTTTCCTTTGTGTTTGGTAAAAACACGGTAGTAGACCTAAATGAAGGCGCTCTTCTTTAGAAATGGATAAAAGTTGAACACAGACGGACAAATCAAAAAGCACAACAGTTTTAAAGTGTTTGATTCCTACGATCATCTGCAATGTTGATAGTTTTATGACAGTTATCTAATCTGTCAGTACAAGAGAATATATAAAATACTTAAAATGATTCCTGTTGATAATAAAGGTGATTATGAGTCATTCTGTCGTATTAATGGAGGCCAAATCAAAGTCCATCAGAGCCTCTGTATGATCCGTAAAGGAACAATATGTCTAATGAGCCTGTGAATGTTCTCATTCGTCCAGGTCATCGTTATCCTCAAAGCAATTTCAGTCAAAAACAACTGGACTGGTTGTTTGTCTATTCACCTCTCATCCAAGAGGCTTCATCAGTTCATGTACGCACCTGACCAGGCTGGGACTGGTCCAACTAACTGGTGTGGAGATCCAGGTATTTAACCTCTCACAAGGCCGATGATGTCACTGAAACCCTTTGTGCTCCAAATGCCCACGCCCGTCGTTAGAGTGTCAGTCGTTGGTGGGCCGTTGGTTTCGACTTCGTTAGTGCTCTATTGAGTCTGAACGACAGTCGTTGGGGTCACACAGGCCATGCAATGTTTTTTTTGACTGAAATTGCTCTGCCACACAGACAATAAAGACATCTGTTCTAAAGTGCTTTAAATTCAGATCACCTGGAATGGCATATTTACTATTAAGTAAAAAACAAAAAAATGAGACTGGAAACCACATTTTCTGACATTTGCATGCAAAATTACTTTTTTAAGATTTTTTCGTTTGAGACTTAATTCCTTTTGTAGAGAGTTGTCCTGAAACATAATTGTGGTTGTTTAAAGCACAATTACATCTAATTTAATGTGATGATCAAGTGCATTATTAAGTAAACTGAATATAAAGTATGTTCTGGACACAAACATGTAGTTCAACACAGCTGTGAGGAGCTGCAAACGCACCTTGAAAAGCTTGAAAAGTGCTTAAATTTGAATGTGGAAAAGGTGTAGGAACCTTGATTTCACACCGGTGTGCCAAAATGTAACTTGTATTTTGTTTTTAAATGTTTGAAACTATGTATATAACTAGTGTCCTGTGTTTTTAGTGTAATAAAATCTCCATGGATAGATAAAAAAAAGATCTATATGTTGCAGTCAGATGTTTGGATTTTGTGTTTTCTGAAAACACAACACTGTGATTACATAGAAGTACATTTTCCAATCATTCCAGTGCATCATGGGAACTTTTGACTGCAGCTGTACAGTATATAGATATTCTGATTGTAACACTTCTCATGTGTTTTCCTCATGTTGCTCATCAGCTTCATGTTCAAACATAGAAAGTGAGAATAGCAGCCTGTGATTTGTTCCACTTGGAAATGATTCCCTCTCAGCTCACCATGATGTCATCTCCTGCGGCCATCTTGTGTTCAGCAGCCTGGTACATTCAGCAGTTCTGAACCTCTGTGTGAACTGGATCATACCAACAAAGAACCACTTTACCAGCTGATTGTGTTCCACTGCTAATGTAAAGTCAAGTGTTTCTTCTGGAACAAGACTGAAGCAGGCAGGTCGCTGCTAAACTCAACACAAATAAAGCTGAAACATGTCAAATGATTACTAACAGGACTTTAAAGAGTTATTTAGAGAAAAATTCTCTTCCCAACAGGAAGAACAGGAACCGTAGTTGTTCACCATATGTTATTCATCATTTACTTTTCTTTACATAAATGAATAATAAACACTAGGAAAGAAAAAAAAGGTTACATTTTGGAAAATAATGTGAGGCTATGCTGGGTTTGACTCCGCCCACCGAAGCTACACATGTCACACAAGAGTGCATTATATTTTTTTCTGAATGCTTAAGCTCTAATCGTGATTCTTGTAGCACAATTTCTAACTATTACAGTTTTTCTCGATTGCTAAGACACATTTCTTGAAAGCTTCTCTCCTTTTCTCTAAACTGTGAACACAAACCCCAATTGTCAAGCTACATTCACAAAACCTCAGACTCTTCTTGCAAAACCAAACTTTCACCTCAAAACAGTTCAATCTGTGCCCAAAACTGAACTTTGTTATCAAATCGTGCCCCAAGTCAATCAAAATTAAAAACACTACTGAGCTGTCACTAAACACTACATAGAAAAATAGAAAGCACAATGCTCAGGACATGAAGGTGAATGCATGTTGCAAAAGAAAAAACCTGTGCATTTAGCATTTTACACAAAGACAAAAAACAGAACTCTTGTGCATTTACACGCAGCACTTGTACAAAACAAAGAGAAATCGTATGCATTTGCCACTTGTGTACATGTGCCACCTGTCCTCCCACCCCCCATGTGGCAGTCTTTCAATTCTACTAAAAGAGAACATGCAGATGCAAAACATATACATGGAATACTAGGCCTACAGACAGTTAGACTAACCCTCCATTACAATACTACAGTACATTGGCACAGTGATGTACTGAAACATATATGTACTTACAGTATATACTGTGGTACAGTATATACTGTAATATGTCATACAGTAATTTGCTCTCAACATTTACATACTGTACTATAATGTCAAAAAAGATAATTACCTGTTCTCTTCTCTAAATCTTCGGAATATGGTGGACACAGTGAATCTACCGATGTTTGGTTGTACCCTTTGTCCGGCCTCCCTCATGCTCATACCATGGGCAAGAACATGGTCAATCACAGTAGCTCTGATTTCATCAGATATTACTGTTCTTTGTCTTCGCTGACCACCTTGACCACCTTGACCACCTTGACCTCCTCGACCTCCTCTCACACAAACTCTTCCTCTCAGATTTCTATCCATTGTAGTGCCTCACAAATCAGTGTTCTCTGAACTGGCTTTATATATTCTCTCACATCATTAGCCACAAGTGTGATCAATTTTGAGTTGTTGTGTTCAAGTAGTGACAACCGTGCTTTAATTGTGTTTGACTTTTGCCACCTGTGCTCACCATTATGCAGCACAGGTGCATCACAATGAAAATGTGTTGGTAAGTTGTGTCTAAACAGGTGAAAAGTGCGCATGGTTTTGTCAAAAGAGTGATTGATTCACAGACTCATTCTCCCTCGGTGTAAAACTGAACGCCGGAGGAAGTCTTGTCTTCCAGCGGCCATCAAACTTTATAATTCATCTCCCCCCGCTCAGGTAAGGAACAGCGGAGACACTGTATCCTGAAAATGTCACTTTATATCATCACTGCACCACTTTATTCAGTTGTACTGTCACTTACTGCTGCTACATTTCACACTGTCTCTTTATATCACCACTACATCACTTTATTTATTTATTAATGGTACTGTAACTATCTGCTGCTACACGTACTGTGCTTTAGGACATGCTGCTACATTTCACTGTGGTTTACTGTAACTTACTTCAGTAAGAAAGGCTGCTACACTTCACTGTGCTTTACTGTAACTTACTTCAGTAAGAAAGGCTGCTACACTTCACTGTGCTTTACTGTAACTTACTTCAGTAAGAAAGGCTGCTACACTTCACTGTGCTATACTGTCACTTAGTTCTGTAGGAAATGCTGCTACATTTTTAACACTGTTATTACTATTATTATTACTTATTGCTCCTTCTCACTTATTTAGTTTGTACTTATTTAATTTCAATCTGCTGCTAAACTGCACGCTGCATATTGTTGTATATTGTATATACCTACGCTTAACCACGATGTCTGTTGCACCCTGTCACACTTAGTTCATTGCTGGATTTATCTGATGTTAGCTTTATTTTGATTTGATTTATGTTCATGCTTATTGTTACTCTGACCCTTTCCCATCTTTGTATTGAAACTGTTGCAAAATTATTTCCCTCGGGATAAATAAAGCTTCTTGAATCTTGAATCTGAATCTTGAATCTTGAATTTGCAAAAACAAGACGTATGTTTCTGAAAACTTCACCATCACTATGGCAGTTTTTTAAACCAGGTTTTCCCAGAAAACTGTACCATCAAATTCCAAAAATTCAAATACCATTGAGAGTGAAAGCAAAAAAACCCAGAATAATGAGTCAGGATTTACAGTGATGCATCAATATTGCATTTTCTAAAATCAGTCACCAGAAATTATAAGGAATAATCAGTGTCGCTTTCAATAACTTGAATTTTTTCTTATGTGAGCTAAAAAAGATTTTGTCTGAGCATAGTAATCAAAACCTTAACTTTATGTTTGTCTAATGATCAACTCTCACTGCAAAACCCTAATTTTTCCTATTGACACCAATACTTATTCTTAATAAATGTTCCTATATGTATATGCAAGTGTATGTATGTATTGAACATTAACATCCTGGGGCCTGTTTCACAAAGCAGGTTCAACAAACTCTGAGTCTAACCCTGAACTCTAAGTTGATCTACTCTGAGATAGGAAACTCTGAGTTTTCAGTTCCAGAACAGCTGATTTGCGTTAGGTTGATCAACTCAGAGTAGTTTGACCTGGAGTTAAGCGCGTGCACCACAAAGCGGTTGAAGATGAATGAATGAATGAATCATACGGTGAGTATGAGCATGTTTTTCGCCGTAAGGGTAACACCGCTGCAGCAGCTAAAGAGAGGGAGACGGCGTGGGAGAACATTGCTGCTCGGGTCAGTGCATAAGTTTAAATGTGGTCCTGTTGCAATCACAGTAATATCACGGAGGGAACTGCTTGAGTGGGAGTCTATTAATTTATTTCATTTAGGTGAACCCCGCGGGGGAGAAGCGCACTTTGCAGCAGCTTAAGATGAAATATAAAAACATTGTTCAAACAGGTAAGAACTCGGCATAATCTCATGGGGGTACCTAATTTTGATCATGTTTTACATTATAAAGTAAATATTCAGAATCAGAATCAGAAAACCTTTAATGTCCCGCAGACGGGGAAATTCGTTTGTCACAGCAGCAACAGAATATTACAAGCAGAAACATATTACAAAATAAGATAAGAAATAAAAAATAGAAATGGCTGTTTGACTGTACAGTTGTTTTATCCCCAACATAATGCTAATTTCACATACATAAAGGTCTTTTCATCTATATCATGTTCTGTTAAATAATTAAGCATATTTAAACTAACACAGACTTCTACTCAGCCAACAGAAAGAAAGCCGATGCCCGTAAAACGGGTGGTGGCCCTGCACCTCCACCTCTAACGCAGGCAGAGGAGCTGGCCCTTAGCCAGAATTTAGGAAGGCCAGTGAATGAGGGAATCCCTGGAGGAAGCTCATCCTCTGAGCTCACCCCCCAAGACTCAAGTGCTTTTATAAAATGTAATGTGCCTAGACCTATATCTCCTTATCTATCTAACAAGCCTATTCATAAAAAATATTTATTTCCCTTTCATGACTTTTTTTTTTACTTTTGTTCCAACAGATTCTGATTGTGCTGTCTCCCTGGTGGAGCCCCCTCCCGCCACAACAGACTTTTTTATTGTAAGTAGGCGATACATCAAAGATTTTGTCAAATGGTAGTTTAAATATACTGAAAAGTATCACTCATCTAGGATGAATAGTACGAGGAAACTTTATCTGCTGCCTTTACAGAGGGGGATCCAGAAAGGCCTACATAGGTAACATCTTGATATGTTACTGATAGCTCTCTTCCGATTTACATTTCTTAACATTCTGGTGGAATATAGAGTGACATATAGCCTACACTGAAGTATTAACACATTCTCATCCTTTAACAGGGCATGGCTGGGCAGCAGGAGGGTCCCTCAACTTCCACTGCTCCACTGATTGACACAGTGAGATGGATGTTCAGTAGACACCAGAGATTCGTTCTGTGGAATTCATGTGCAACTGTATAATGTCCTCCTTGTATGTATTCCCAGTTACCAATCAAAGACATATACAAAATTCACCTCCTGAAAAAAATACAAAAAACGGACAAAGAAATGCATTTCTTGGACCTGCAGATTAGGAAGGCAGACCTAGAAATTAAAATACTGGAGCACAAGTTAGAGGTAGGTGCATGGTCACATGTGAATGCTGTTAAGTATGTTAACTATATTGGAACATTAATTAAACTAGCTCTTGATTTTGCAGGACATAAAGAAGACCAAATGAAATGTGTAGTATATCTTTATTTGACTGCTGTGGTGGTAGCGATGGTGGTAGTGATGGTGGTGGTGGTGGTGGTGGTGATGGTGGTGACGGTGATTAAATCTCTAAAGTGATGACGGCATATGATGTCTCTGAATGCTCTGCCGTCCTGCACAGCTGACAGGTGGATGGGGTCATCATCAGGGTCTTCAATTTGTAGGGCAGGGTGTTGCTCTCCTCTAATAGTGGCAATATTGTGAAGAAAAACACATGCCACAATAATATCACAGGCCCTCCCAGGGGTCACCCTGAGGTGACGTAGACACTGGAAACGGGCTTTCAGCAGGCCTATGGTCATCTCAACCCGGGCTCTCGTCCTGCAGTGAGCCCTGAGGTTGAAGTTCTGTTGGGGGCCTGGTTCAGGGTCAGGGTAAGGGGTCAGCAGCCTTGGTAAGCATGGGTAACCCCTGTCACCCAGCAGATGGCCATCAAACTCTCCTGCAATGTATAGTGGATTCATTAGATTATATTAACCCTTGTGTGGTGTTCGGGTCTGTGGGACCCGTTTTCGTTTTTCATTAAAAGAAAAATGATAGGATTAATTAATTTTTCAGACTGAGACTCACTGGCTTTGGCTCATTTTCTGTGAAGAACATATATCAGATTACATTTTTAATGACCACACACCATACACCCCCCCTACACATTTCTATTACATATAAGGTGTCCGGGTCCGAGGATAATAGAAGTGTGGAAAATTGACACACACACACACACACACACACACACACACACACACACACACACACACACACACACACACACACACACACACACACACACACACACACACACACACAAACACACAGAGCAGGCATAGACAGGAGGAGGACAGTGTTGGACAAGTGGGTGCACCGCCTCCGCCTGCTGTACAACCCTGGGCCAAATGTCAGCATTGATGAACAACCGATGCCATTTAGGGGCCCCTGCCCCTTTCAGCAGTATATACCATCTAAACCTTCAAAGTATGGTATAAAGATCTGGGATGCCTGTGATGCCACTTCCTCATTTGCTTGGAACTTAAAAGTCTACACAGGGAAACCTGATGGAGGACCCCCGAGAAAGAACAAGGAATGAGAGTTGTCCTCGACATGTCTCAGGGACTCATTTTTTTACCTTGCACAAACTGGGATAGGAGCTCCTGAAGAGGAAGCTGACCATGGTGGGAACAATAAGGAAAAACAGGTCAGAGCTCCCACCTCAACTGCTGACTTCAAAGAACAGGCCTGTCAAGTCTTCCAAGTTTGTATACACGGCTGACACATCTCTGGTATCCCATGTGCCAAAGAAAGGCAAGAATGTGGTACTCATGAGTACACTGCACGGGGATGGAAGAATCTGTGACCAGGAACATCACAAACCAGAGATCATCATGGATTATAATGCCACAAAAGGAGGGGTAGACAACATGGACAAGCTGGTGACGGCCTACAGCTGCAAACGGAGGACTCTACGCTGGCCACTGGTGATATTCTTTGACATGTTGGACATCTCAGTGTACAATGCCTTTGTCATTTGGATGGCACTGAACCCAGAGTTGAAACGAGTGAAGCTCCAGAAAAGACGGCTCTTTCTTGTGGATCTTGGAAAGGCATTGGTGAGACCACAAATCGAGAAAAGAAAACATATCCCCAGAACCCCAGCCTCTGCAGACATGGGGAGGTGGATTCAGGGGGAGAATGCTGGTGCCCTGTCCACCCAACCTACAGAACCACAATCTGCAGAGCCTGAAGTAAGTATGTGATGCTGTTGCAGTACATGTCTGGCACTCATGTCTTGTGAGGGAGAGAGAAAGAGAGGTGTTAGTAAAATTCTTGATCTTTTCATTATTCTAGGTTGTGAACACCAGCAACAAGAAGTGTTGGGAAGTGTGCGGACCCAAGATGGACAGGAAAGCACAACATAAATGCATCAAGTGCAAAAAGTATATCTGCAACACACACACAGTAAAGCTCTGCCCCTCATGTGTTGTATAGGCTAGTCGCTAAAGGCCATGTGTTCAATGGGGCTGATGTGTTGTCTTGACTATGTTTACTCTGTATTCTTGTGTTCAGCTTGTGTTGTGCACCTGAATGGGTTAAATTTCAAGTTCAAAGAAATAGAAGTCAGTAGTTTTGAAAAACCTTGCTTCACTTGTAAAATTTTTTCCACTCATATCTTGATTTTAATTGATTTTCTTTATTACGTTTTAAATAATAAGTTATAAATGTGACCTAACAAAGGTAAAGGGCAAATATTAACCATATATATTGTTTAAACTGCTTGTAATTAGGATAAGGTAAACATCTGTTCAGAAATTTAACATAAAAATGTTCAATTGTGAGCATTAAAAGCCACAAAATGCAACGGGTCCATCAGACCCACAAACACTGGCTGAGTTACAACGATATGAACATCACACAAGGGTTAAAAGGAGGAAGACAAGTGAAGCTTTATGCAAATCTTAGGCTGCTTACCACTTTGCAGTCTGTTACTCAGGTTAGACTCCCGATACATCCTTGAGTCATGAACAGACCCAGGCCACTTGGCTTCCACATTGGAAATTATGTATGCATCATCACTTACAATCTTGACAGTGCAGAGAATGACAGATGTTGAACTATGATGCAGTCTTTAACATTTTAAAACAGTAGTCAGTCCACATGTACCTGCACATTTATGCTGTGAATGGACTTCCTATTCACATAATCTGATTCATTTTGTGATGGAACTGTGATGGGGATGTGTGTGCCATCAATGCAGCCTATCACACTGGGGAATCCTGAAAGAAATTAAAATGAATAATCCCAGTCTAAGGTTGCAGCACAACGTCATTAACAGAATATATTTTTGATATTAATTTAACAGATCTCTACGTCATTCACCTGCAATCCTGTGGAACTCCTCCTTGATGGCTCTGACAGGTTTATGTCCAGGGAACGTTACAAAAATTGGTAGCAGCCGTTTCAGGGCGAGGCACACTTTTCTGACCGCTCGGCACACAGTTGCCTTACTCAAGTGTTCTGCATCTCCGACGTTGTACAAAAAACTCCCATTTGCAAAAAAAACGCAGCGCAACACATAATATCTGCTGGGATGTGAGAGAATGACTGCGGCTGGTAATGTTTGAAATGTAAGGATGGATAAGGTTATGTATGTAAATGATGGACTGTGATGTGAAACGGTAGCGCTCAAAAAGATAAATGTCTGGAAATGCAAGAACATCAATACGCGGTCTGATAATCATCTCCCGACGAATATTTAATTCTCTGCGCAGTATTGCTGCACCTTCATCTACGGGATCATTATCAAAAGGACACGCCATGGTAGTGAAATAGTCGCCACCTAATATGACTTCTAATGTCTGATTTCTGCAATGATTTTCTGAAAAAAACAGAACTATACTACGCCAAAACTCGCCCGCTGACTGAATGAATGAGGAAATCAAACACCGTGTGGCTGAAAGAGGGCGGAGACAGAGAGAAACTCAAGGTTTTCTGAGAAAAACCTGGTCCCGACCAGGTTAGTTTCAGAGAGCATGTTACCATGGTAACTGACCGAGAGGTTAAGTTACCTCTCTTTGTGAAACAGGCTAGAGTTACCCCTCTCTCTCTGGTCTGAGTTACTTCCCTTTGTGAAACGGAAAACTCAGAGTTTCCCTCATTTCAGGGTTAACAGACTCAGAGTTTTCACTAAACCTGCTTTGTGAAACAGGCCCCGTTCAACGGTGTCATCTAGTGTGGATGTTTTTATCTTTAATTTCTAATTTTGGATTTTCAAATGCTCTGACCTTCCTCCGCTGTCTGTATGGCCTGTTCATGGGGGAACCGTGAAAAAACCCCAAGCAGAAACATGCAACCAGGGTTTCTCTAGATCTTGTCCAAGTCTGCTTCTTTCTCTCCTTCTGCTGTTTTCTTGATGAGGCCATCTTTGTCCAGGATTCTGTGCCCCATTCTGCTGGTATAGTGAACCAAATGGCCGGTCGAATGTTGGCCCATCGGAGTTCACACTTCTCCAGCTCCACCTCCTTGCAATCTTTTAGTTCCTCTGGCTGCCATGTCCTGAACACAAGCTCTAAAGTGTTCAATTCAACTGAACATCTGGTGCGGTGGACATAGGTTTCCTTTTCTTCAGGCCAGTAGTCAAAAAAGAAGTTGCTGTTTGGAGAGAGAACTTTTCTGGGGAAGCAATGCTAACTTTTTCCTTGTTTCAGTCTGTTTACCTCAGTCACTGGTTTTGTGACAACTGACACATCAGATGCAGGTTCAGATTCCCCTCCCCCTCATTGTCAGATTCCTTCTGGGAATATGCATATGGGCTTGATGGAGGGGCTGCATGGCCTGGAGACAGCATGAGGAAGCCCTGTCTTTTATCCCTAATCTCTGCTCCTCATCATTCATTCACTTCTCTTTCTGTCACACATACTTATTTCTTTAATTTCTTGTCTTTCTATAACTGAGTTTGCTTTCCTCCTATCTTTCCCTACTCGCTGTCCCTTTCTCTCTCATCACTTTACCCTCTTCACTATATTTGTACCTAAATATGTGCCTAATAAAAGACGAAAAAATACAAAAAACCTCTTAGTCTAGTAATGCCAAAATGGAACCTCTCAACCACCTTAACCCATTTATCTGCTATAAATTTAGCAGGATCTGTAAAAATTTTAACTTTCCCATTTTGTTTCCCATTTTTCTATTGACTCACTGGGATGTGCTTTTACTTTCAATGGGCTTATTGTTCACTCAGACAGATTTCACACATGCTGATCTTTCCATACGAACATTGTTCGATCTTATCACACATACAATTACTTTGGATAATCTTTCAGCCAGGTGGTTTGTACGACACATTCGTTCAGAGCAACGCACCCTTTAATGTCCAAACTGGATATTTAGACACTGAAATTAGTTACCCCAAAGTTTATTTTTCTTACCACATTCATACTCATGCAAATTATATTTGCATTTCAAAAATTTCTACTCCTTTAAATAATTGATTCAGAAATCATTCATTTTCTCCCTAAATGCTTATGTATTTTCTAAAACACTTCTCTCATTTGTTAGGTTGCACCAACCTCTCACAACACATTATACTCATTTATGTCTATTTTAAGACATCACTTATTTACCTTTAAGTGCATATATATATTATTGTATATTAAACTAGTCTACAAAATAAAATTACACAGAAAATATGAAGACGGTCGCAATGTCCAAACGGGACTCATTGGACCTTGATATTCAACCCTATAGCATTTATAGAATATCAGACAGCAGACCACATTGTCTCGAACTGTCACCTAGGTTACCTCGCCTTCTCAGAGCCTCAAAATCACACAGAAAATGAAACTAGTCTTCAAAACCACAAAGGACATATGAAGACGGTCACGACCTCCCCCAAAAAGGACTCGTCGGACCTCATATTCATACTCACAGGAATTACAGAAAATTTTTTGACAGCAGACCACACACAGGTTCTCGAACTGTCGCCTAGGTTTCACACACCTTCTTCTGGAATTCAAAAACCCCACAAGTAAATGAAGCTTGTCTTCAAAATTACACACAAAATATGATTTAAAAAACACTTTACTCACGTTTAAAATGGATGGAGCGTCCGCTGTCCAGCACCCGTTCCTGACAACAGGCGGAATCCTGTCCTCCTTGGTGGAGCGGAATTTTTCCTTACCGGTTTAACCTTCAGTCAGGACTCAGGCCTGATCAGCGGATCGTCCATCCCATCCTCGTCGCCAAATGTGAAAGAAATTTTCTGGAGTCCTCAGTGTTTCTCAAATCATGTCTTTACTAAATACTGCATGCATACAGGAGAGAGTCTACCCAACCAGGTCTCAAATGATCTCTGCCTGTCTCAAAATCTCTTCAGCAGATATACACTCAAATCAAAGCATCTTACAAACACAAGGACATCAAAGTAACAAAAACACCCTAACCAATGTCTATGACCCCAGTGGATGTTATCAGTGTTTTACGACCACCGAATGTCACCATTTGCAAACCCCCTGTGACTCCTATCCAAAATCACCCACAGCAGTCATTCACAGCTTGACTGTTAATCAACATACAGGGGTTTACATCATAGATAAATAAAGAGTTACAAAAAAAGTTAGGTCAATCTTTGGTTATTTCTCACAGCTGTTAGCCACTTTAACTTAGAAGTTAGCTTCTCGGCTGGTGATGGCTTCCCCCGCTCTCTCTCCTGCTCTCTCTTGCTCGGAGTGTCTTATGTTTAGCTACTCCTCTGCCTCCTTTAGTGATAATGGTAGATGTAATAAGTGTTGTGTATTTGTAGCACCGGAGACGGGGCTCAGGGAGTTAGAGGCACGGCTCAGAACCATGGAAGCTCAGTCTTGTGCTACGGTAGCTAGCCGGCCACCTATATCTTTAGCCGGTGCAAAGCCACATAGTGTAGCGTTGGCTTCTGCTTACCCTCCCGGGCAATCCCTGAGCAGCCAGGGTCCTCCTGGGTGACTGTGAGAGGAAAGCATAATTCTAAATCAAAGCCCATGGTTAACCATCCACCCATTCACGTTTCAAACATGTTTTCTCCACTCAGTGACACACATGCTGAGGAAACAACACTGGTAATTGGCAGCTCCATTCTGAGAAACGTGAACTTATTGACACCAGGGACCATAGTAAAATGCGTCCCAGGGGCTAGAGCGGGCGATATTGAGTCCTATTTGAAACTGCTGGCTAAGAATAAACGTAAATATTATAAGATTGTTATTCACGGCGGCGGCAATGACACCAGATGACTTGTATAGCCGCATGTCATCATTCCGTCACTGGCTGTCTAGATGGTGCCCGGTAAATAATGTGGGCTTCATAGATGATTGGCAGTCTTTCTGGGGAAAACCTGGTCTTATTAGGAGAGATGGTATTCATCCTACTTTGGAGGCAGCTGCTCTCATATCTAAGAACCTGGACGCAGTTGTTAGCGGTCTAAAAGCATGCCAACCCAGTGTTGGGATCAGGAATCAGAGTCACAGTTTAATACACCTCTCTGCGCTGCCCTTATCAAAGGTGCCCAGAAAGCAGAGTGGCAGTCTTACACACCTCTCTGCGCTCCCTGTGGAGCATTTTCCAGCTCAGTATAGTATACAAACGCTGTGTGCCCCAAGATCATATAAATTAACCAGATCAAAAATGAACAGAAGAGGCGCTATACAGAAAAACTTGATATCCTTAGTATCGGAGATCCTCAGGAGGATCTTCAACAAACACTGCATCCCTGTGTATTTCAAACCCGGTAGCACCCTCAGACAGAGACTAGTACATCCGAAGGACAGAACACCACACCACCACAAAAGCAACCTGGTTTATGCTGTCCAATGCAACGAGGAATGCAAAGATCTTTACATTGGAGAAACAAAACAACCACTGCAAAAACGCATGGCCCAACACAGGAAAGCTAACTCCTCAGGCCTGGACTCCGCTGTCCACTTACACCTCAAGGAGAAAGCCCACTCCTTTTATGACAGCAATGTCCAAATCTTGGACAGAGAGGACAGATGGTTTGAAAGAGGAGTAAAAGAAGCCATCTATGTAAAAGTGGAGAAACCATCGCTAAACAGAGGAGGAGGTCTGAGACACCACTTATCTCCAATTTACAATGCTGCCCTTTCATTCCTTCCCAGGAGATTCAACAATCTAACCTCAAAGGACAACTGTTCACACATGGCCCTGTGTGACCCCAACGACTGTCGTTCAGACTCAATAGAGCACTAACGAAGTCGAAACCAACTGCCCACCAACGACTGTCACTCTAACGACGGACGTGGGCATTTGGAGCACAAAGGGTTTCAGTGACATCATCGGCCTTGTGAGAGGTTAAATACCTGGATCTCACACCAGTTAGTTGGACCAGTCCCAGCCTGGTCAGATGCGTACATGAACTGATGAAGCCTCTTGGATGAGAGGTGAAACGTCTTCCTAGACAAACAACCAGTCCAGTTGTTTTTTGACTGAAATTGCTTTGAGGATAACAATGACCTGGACGAATGAGAACATTCACAGGCTTGTTGCCGGGATGGTGCGCTCTCTTTCTACCTTGTGGAAAATCAAGTAGCTACGTAAAAACTGTGCATTAACAGCCTTTAGTTGTGGCATAACATTCTCTGAGCTAATTCCCTGATATATGGAATCATTGTGTAGCTCCCCCACTGTCGACGCCTCCTCCCCCTCTCCCTCCCCCCATGCCACACTTTTCGGACCTGGGTCCGACACTTATTGTTAGAAAGCAAGAAGAGGAGGATGAGGTGTTCGAATGGTTAAGCCAATGGACTACTAATCCATTGTGCTTTGCATGCGTGGGTCTGAATCCCATCCTCATCATAATGCTGTTTACTTTTTTTTATTTTAAAAAAGCTTTATTGAAATTTACAGTTTTACAAGTTATATACTATCAAAGACGAAACATACAGTGCATATTACAGAAAAAATACAATTACAGGTGCAAAATAGTGCAAAGTCAGTAAAAGTGCTTATTAAGTCCATGACGTTTTATAAAGTGCTGTGTGTTATAAGTTCAAGGGTTCCATGGAAGGAGCTGGTTCTTGTCCAGGGTTTTTCTCCTCCGGAGCTTAGTAAGCACCTGTTTGCATACTGAGTCACTGTCTATAACAATCTGGTGGAAGATCATTTTGCATCTGGTCTTCCAGTGCATATGATCAGGTGTATCAGTTCCTTGTGTTTTGCTGTGGGGCTGTTTTCCAAGACACAGTACATGAAAGCTTTATATGACAGATCAAAGTTAACACCGTACACTTTGAGTTTTTCCCAGACCTCTTTTGCTCTGTAACAGTCCATTAATGGATGCTGTTGTGTCTCATCATCGTTGCAGTTGTCCAGTTTTTTTTTTTGTTTTAACGTGACAACTCCAAGACACAAAAGCTCTGACTGCAAGTCTATTCACAGAAATAAGCCAGCGCAGATCTCGGATGCTCTCTGAGAGGTTTTTATTTTTTAACAGTTTTCAAAAATTCTGTGCCTTCATTTTGAGTTATATGTTTGTAAATAATGTACCCACCATATCTGTGATTGATGGTTTTGTTATGGATCATTCACACACACCGACACACAACTTCATTGTTTTCTGATGTAGCTAAGAGACAGGTGTGTGTGTGTTGGCACGAGCGCACGCTGGCGCCGCTGCTGCCGCTGCTCGCCGATAACTTTTAAACTTTTAACCTTCTACTTTTAAACGTGTACACTCTTGAGCTTGTTGTGCAACTGCTATCAACACTCAAGCAAGAGACAGATCGCCTGCCCGCACCATCGAAGACATCTTTATACAGCTGCGTGAGCTAGCTAACATTAGCCCACTGCCTCGACTCCAAGCCTCTACCTGGCCTGTTCTCCGGTTCTCCTGACGGCCTAATCCATCTCGGCCCCCCCGCCTACAATGTGGGCTCGTAGGCTTTCTACAGGGATCCTCGTCTGGTTTCTCCTGTCGCTTCTGCATCAACCCATGACAGGACTCCTCCAGTACACAGCGGCGGAACTCCATCGGCTCCGTCTTCACCCGCTCAAGCCTCCACCGGCAATTCTCCTTCATCCGGACATCGCTTTCCTGCCTCGTCGGAGATACATCCATCGCGGATCTCGTCGTAGCTTCCACTTTGACAACTCCAAACCAATAAAATCCTTCTGGTCCTCCACTCAATGCCCTCAACGGAACACCAGCCGGGGTGCTGACCACACCGTGTTAGCCAGCCTTGCTAGGTCGGCTAACGCTAACACTACTGGAATTTGCATCACCACCCCGGTCCACTTCGGTCTATTAAACATCCGCTCACTTACGAGCAAGGGGCATCTCATCCAGGATCTCCTCACCGACCGTAAGTTTGATTTTCTTTGCTTGACCGAGACATGGCAACAACCCAACGACTTCTCACAACTCAACGAGTCCACGCCCCCTGGGTTTGTTTACACCTGCCAACCTCGTGGCTCCGGACGCGGTGGAGGTCTCGCGATAATTCACCGCGAGAAATGGAAGGTCCTACCAGTACCTGCTCCCACCTTCAAGTCGTTTGAATCAACTGTATGTCAACTCTCTGGTCCTGTTCCCACCATTGTTGCAACTGTTTACCGTCCCCCCAAAGCAAACAATAATTTCATTAATGACTTTTCTGCTCTACTCACTCACCTAACCACACTCTCTCCAAATGTAATAATGCTGGGGGACTTCAATATTCATATGGACAATATCAATCTCCCTCTTACCCGTGACTTTGCATCCTGTCTTGACAGCTTTGGTTTCCAGCAGTATATCGATTTCCCCACTCATTCTAAGGGTCACATTCTGGATTTAGTTTGTTGTTCTGGTCTCATTCCCTCCACCTGTATTGCTGATGAACTTCCTATAACTGATCATTTACTCCTGTCAATTACTGTCAAACTCTCTCTGTCCTCAACAAAGCCCCCACGTGCCATTTCATTCCGCAACATTAGAAAAATTAATCCCGATGCTCTTTCCTCTCGTATTAGCTGTCTCCTGAACACTCATATTTCATCCTCCCCCGACGACTTGACTTCACACTACAACAACGGCCTCACCACAATTCTTAATTCTCTCGCTCCACTGAAAACCAGGTCCGTCTCTTTCACCACCTCCGCCCCTTGGTTCACCTCTGAATTACGGCAAATGAAAGCCAAAGGACGACAACTCGAACGACAGTTCAAGAAAACTGGTCTTGTTGTCCACAAGGATATGCACAAAAACCACATTCTACACTACAAGGACTGTATCTCCCGAACAAAACTCAACTACTACTCCGGCATAATCTGTTCAAATGAAGGCAATTCCAAGTCACTGTTCTCTCTTCTCAACAATATCCTCAGACCCCCGGCCTCTCTCCCCCCCACCTTTACTCAACTGCCTCCTGCAACTCCCTGATGTCCTTCTTCAACCAGAAAATTCATCAGATCCACCTGAACCTTGGCCTAAGCTCCTCCCTCAGCACCTCCCCTGAACCCTCCCTGACGTCTCACTCATTCTCCTCCTTCCAGCTTCCCTCTGACTCGGATATCTCAGACCTCATCCTACAATCCAAGCCCTCCACCTGTCAGCTAGATCCTCTCCCCACAGTTCTGGTGAAAGCCTGCCTACCCTCTCTCCTCCCCCTGATATCTGCCATCATCCACTCCTCACTCTCCACTGGAACTGTTCCCACGCTCTTTAAAACTGCTGCCATCACTCCAATACTGAAAAAACCTGGTGCCGATCCCAATAACTTCAATAATCTTCGCCCCATCTCCAATCTACCCTTCCTCTCGAAAATCCTCGAAAAAACTGTTGCTTCTCAAATTCATTCTCACCTAACCCATAACAACCTGTACGAACAATTCCAATCTGGTGTCCGCCCACTCCATAGCACTGAATCTGCACTAATCAAAATCACAAACGACCTCCTTCTGGCAGCCGACTCTGGTTTACTCACTATCCTCATCCTCCTCGATCTGAGTGCGGCCTTCGACACCATCTCTCACACTATCCTCCTCAACAGATTAATCTCCACTGGCATTTCTCACACACCCCTTGACTGGTTTAAATCCTACCTCTCAGGCCGCACTCAGTTCATCCAACTCCAATCCTTCAGTTCCCACCCATCCCCCGTCACCACTGGTGTGCCCCAGGGCTCAGTCCTGGGGCCCCTTCTCTTTATCATCTACCTCCTTCCACTTGGCAATATCTTCCGTAAATACAACATTAATTTCCATTGCTTTGCGGATGACACCCAGCTCTACCTCTCCAGCAAACCAAACTCCACTCTCCCACCTTCCTCCCTTACTGACTGCTTCACCGAGCTCAAATCTTGGTTCACCTCCAACTTCCTCAAACTCAACAGTGAAAAAACAGAATTCCTTTTAATTGGCACCAAATCAACCCTCTCAAAAACTGACAGTTTCTCCCTCACCATTGACCATTCCTCTGTCTCCCCCTCCCCTCAGGTTAAGAGTCTGGGTGTCATTCTCGACAGCACGTTATCATTCCAATCCCATATCAACAACATCACCCGGTCTGCCTACTTCCACCTACGCAATATTAATCGCCTCCGCCCCTCCCTTTCTCCTCACTCCACTGCAATTCTTGTACACAGCCTTGTCACCTCCCGTATCGACTACTGTAACTCCCTTCTCTTCGGTCTACCTTACAAACACCTCCATAAACTCCAACCGGTTCAGAACTCTGCAGCTCGGATCATCACCAGAACCCCCTCCATCCACCACATCACCCCTGTTCGGCAGCAACTCCACTGGCTCCCGGTCAAACTCCGCATCGAATTCAAAATACTCCTGTTTACCTTCAAGGCCATCCACAACCTCTCCCCTCCTTATCTGTCTGAACTCCTCAACATCACCACCCCTTCCCGTTCCCTCAGATCTGCCTCCTCTGTCCACCTCTCTGTCCCCCCCGCCCGCCTTGTCACCATGGGGAGCAGGGCTTTCAGCCGTTCTGCCCCCCAACTCTGGAACGCACTTCCACCGGATCTCAGGAACTTGGACTCTTTCACACACTTCAAATCAAAACTAAAAACTCACCTATTCCGGACTGCCTACCCCACTTAACCATCCATATTGTCTTTTTTTATCTGTTTTGTATTTCCTTCTTAGTGTTTTTATCTATTTTATTTATTTTTATCTATTTTGCAATTGTACGGTGTCCTCGAGTGCCCAGAGAGGCGCCCTCAAATTAAATGTATTATTATTATTATTATTTTACTCGGGAGGCCGGTCCAGTCTATTTAAAGGTGCTGATGTTCAGAGAGGAAATCACCATAAATAAGTTTGTACTCTGGAGCTATTCAAGCTCTCCCTCTCCTTTTTCTCCACAGGGGGAGATCACCGACCCAGAGTGCATTCCTGGAGATGGCAGCAGAGACATTTTTGACAAAGGCAACACACAGTCTTGATCCTATCTCCACTGCTCCTAACCCCCCATATTCTTTACTTTTCAACAGGAGCTCTCTTTTGGTCACTTCTCGAGTTGGTCCCCAAAATAAGTTCACACACTGTTTGTTTAGTTTCACTATCATTGTTTTCGATGGAGGAAAGATGTTGGCTAGGAACAGGAGTTTGGAAAGGATGAAGGTTTTAACAATGTTAACTCTTGATTTGTAATTTGTGTTCTTGTTTTCCTATTTTCACCTCTTATTTAACTTCAGACAGTTTGCCCTTCCAGTTTCTTTCACTGCAGTCTTTTTTTTTACAGATGGTCAAACCCAAAATTTTAATCTCATCGTTTACTTGTTATGTTGTAATGTTAATATTTCTCCTGTTACTTTTTGATCCAATCCAAACTCCTTCTGTTTTATTATGGTTTAGTTTGGCTCCTGAAGCAAGTTCATACAGGATTAAATGATTAGTTAACAGATCCATCTCCGGTTGTTTTTTTATAACTACATTGACGGAATAGGCCATTGCAGTGACTTTAGGAGCGCACCTGACACGTGTACCAGATATAAGGCTATCAGAGTTTATAGTTTAAGGAAGAGGACTGATGGCTAAAACATATAAAGCAGCGCTCAGAGGGCAGCACTGCTTCACACCGCGCTCTACTTTAAAAGGCTCAGTTAAAACACCATTTACAGTAACACATACATTAGATTTAACATACAGACACTTGACTATATGACTCCATCACAGCCCAGAGATAGTCTCTGGAAATAATAATCAAAGGCTTTCTTTTGGTCCAGCCCGATTATAAAGAAGTCTTTCTGATCACTTTTATTTATCATTTCTCTTAATGTGCACAGATTGACCCACATTAAATGGCCTTTGATGCCACAAGTTTGGTCTTTTCCCATACTTTAATCTAATATATCATTTAATCTATTCATAATTACTTTGGCTAGAATCTTATTGTCAGTGTTTTTTCCCACGCTCAGTTGTTGAATGGCCTGCATGACTTCATCTTTTCTTATGTTTCCTATGAGTTCTGTGAAATTCAGAGAGCAATAAGAGGGATTTTTTCCTCATAAAATATTTACACAACCAGGTTTTTTTTTTTTTTTATATGCTTCAGCACATAATTCTCTGATCACATGTCTTTTTTGTTTCATATCATACATTACATCACCTTCTAAGTTTTTTATGGATTTAATACATTTATTTTGGATTTGTTGTTGTCCAACCTTCAGGGTATGTATCAAGTTCCCTCTGTTATCTAGATCTATCATGAGCAGTCTACCAGGAATTAGTTCTCTTTTACGGATAATAATGACGTCATTAGTTTAAAAAAAGATCCCCACACCATCAGCTTTACTTTCCCCAATCGAGAGAACACTTAAACCTATGTTCCACATGCTGGATACCTCCGTTACATCTGTATTGGTGGTCAGTCTCAGTTCCTGACAACATAAAATATCAAAGTCGGTTTTTAATAAATATTTCATTTTTTTGTGTCTAAAAGAACTGGACTGGATGCCACGGGCATTCCAGGATGAGACTTTAAAGAAGGTCATGGATGTTTAGAGGGAGAAAATAAACTATGGTGTGGGTTTGTCATCGCGACGCTTATTATTTGTTTGATCACATGAGCTACGAGCTCTTCTTTTCTTTTTTTCTTCTACAAATGGAGTTTCATCATCATAATCATTATTATCGTTTCGCTCAGGAGGGAAATCAGGAGTAGGAGAGAAGGAGTCTGAGTTGCTGCAGAAAGAGGAGCTCTCTGCTTCAACCTGCAGGTGCAGCGGGGAGCCGCGGGCTCGCTGAGCCTCAGTCAGCCCGGTGGAGCTGATGTCAGAGCTGCGGCTCTCGCTGAAACTGCTTTCACAATCGCTTGCAATTTTTAAGCTGCCCTCACCTGACGGGCTGGAGTCCTCCAGAGAAGAATCTGCAGGCTGCCGGGTGGGGGAGCAGTGGGCTCACTGCTGGGACTCTGGTCGGGAGCCGGGATCAGGTGGAGACACTTTGGCTGAGGACTGGCCTCGAGGCTGCTGCAGATGAGATTTCTGCTGCTGTCATGGGACGTCTGGTGCGTGTTGCTGCTGCTGCTAATGCTGCTGCGTTTGTTGCTGCTGCTGTGGTTGTCGTAGCTGCTGCGGTTCTCGTTGCTGCGTTTGTCGTTGGCGCTGCTGTGATTTTCGCGGATGCTGCTGTTGTTGCTGAGGTTGTCGCTGCTGCTGCTGCTGCAGCTGCTGTTGCTGCCGCTGCTGCTGTTGTCGTTGCTGCTGCTGCTGTGGTTGCTGCTGCTGCTGGGCTTCAGACTGGGGATCACCCTGTGGGGCAGAGCGAGGAGCGGCAGGGTTCCCCGCCGAGCGGAGCTCTTCGCTTTATTAACGAAGGATTGTGGAAAGGTGACGAAAGTGTGGTCTTTTTCGCCACACAAACTGCAGGATGCTTCGGAGGAGCAGTCCTTGGATCTATGGCCGAGGCTGCTACACCTCCAGCATTTCATGCTCGGGCACTGCCTCACCTGGCGATCTGTGGAGCCGCGGGTGAAGCAGGACGTAGACTCACCGGGATAAATAATACCTCCGCTGTACTGACCGAGGGAGATGGAGTTTGGGATCTGGAGTAAGTGGCCGTCTGAATCTCTCTTCAGACGAACGTTGATTCTACGTACACCTTACCAGATCCCGAATTTGTCCACAGGCTTAATTACGGGTTGTATAATTCCCCATATCTGTGCAAATACAGTTCGATGTCCTGCTCAGGTATGCGGCCTGTCCATAATTTAACCACCACATTTATCATGTCAGTTTTGACCAAGGATTCAACTGCCCAGCCTCTCCACTTGGAGTCCGAGGCGCTCAAGGCCTGAACCTCCCTGCCAGGAGGTTCGCCTTCTCCGGTGTACCTGAGACGCACCTAGAACTGGCTGAACTTTGAGGAGTATTGTGGAGCCATGTTGGCTTCTGCCCAGCCTGGCGGAAAGAGGTAAAGTTCCCAAGAGCGAGTCAGTTTTTTTGTGTGGCACTATAGAACTCAGTTAATCAAAAATGCCTCCTTTTCCTCTGCCAGACATAATTGATGTTAAATTAGAAACAAATTCTGTTTACTTTACCCTGCAATATAACTGGCTCCATTGGAAGATATGTTTCTCCCACAGAACTGCTCTTGTTCTAACTGATACACTGGGCTGAACAGCAGATGAGTAATGACCTCGTCGCCACACTGCTGCATCCTCAGTGGCCACAATGTTGCTTTGTGTTTGAGGAAATCTTTGATATACTTTGTAATCTTCACAATAATCCAAAAAAGGTAGGGAAGGAAAGATGACAACTCTCAAAAGATGCTGTCTGCTCAATCACAGGTTGAAATTGCAGAGAATCAACTTACCATCTTAAAGAGTTAAGTTTTTGAGCCTTTAAACAAGAGATCAATGTGCAGCCCCTTTTACACATGTACTACAAACCTGCAATGAACTGTCTAAATGGAGAAAGGACAAGAACTTCTGTCGCTAAGGACCCACCCTGAAATCGTCAGTTAAATTCAAGTAACGGCAAGAGGCTTGGTTGCTTGTGACCAAGGTACTAACCAGCAATGTAACCATGGTGTAATCCATGCCATGTCCTGCCTCCTGCATGCTCAAACCCACGCCACCCCTCGCTGAAATCAAACAGTACTTTTAGTCAGTGAGAATGCATGTCACACACTATCTCCTGTTGTGTGCAACCATGTGTGAAAGGAAAAACTCTGGCCTATGTCCAGACATGAAGGAAAGATGAACACTCTCACAAGATGCTCCCTGCATCTTTACATCTTGCAGGTGTAACCAAATGGTTTTTATTCTGTATGCATTTCAGTTACCTGGTGTCCCTCATTCTATTTATTTTACAGCACGTATGGCGATCGTGGCAGGTGTGCAACACGCCCCTTACCGGCACCTGTAGTGCTACAGGTTGACGTGTCGGGCCGGGGTGGTGTGTATGTGCCGTCTGCGTCCTCTAGCACTGCCGCCGTAGCCACTAGCAGCTACAAGCACTGATGTGTGCAGGATCCAGCTTGTTTGGTGTTAGGCTGCTCTTTGCCCTGCCTTGCCTCCAACTTGCCTCTAATTTGTCTCTAATTTGTCTCTATCTTGTCTCTAACTTGCCTCCAACTTCTCTACTTTCTCTGTGTGCCTTGCCTTGCTAATTAGGAAACAGTTGTTCCGTCTTCGTATAGACACTCGCTAAATCTCTGGAGTGTAGGTGAGTTCACGTGTGCCACGCCCCAATCCGATTGCGAGACGTCAGTGGGGGTGGGTGGGGTTAATGCAGCAGCTATAGTGGAGGACCTGCCACATTTATACTTTTTTTTTGTATGGTTTTTCCCCCTTCCATTTTGAGTTGCAATGATATGTGCATTAATATTGTTTTGTTTTCTCTGTAGGAGACTAAGCCTACAAGTATTATGGCTAGAATATATTAGTCGCTGAATTAATTATGAGTTAACTCGACTCGTTAAAATTTAGGATTTAATTTACCTCGAAGTAGGGCACCACACCAAAATAAGACAGGATGTTTACTAAACTTTTGTGAAGGTTTAGTAATTTAAAGTAATTGGGTCTGTTTAAATTTTATCAGTCTCGTCTCGAACGCATTAGTTCATACCACAGCCTTATCAGGGACCATCAATTTCTGCACAGAAGGGAATACTTTCACAACAACGTAAAGTTATAAACATTTATTTGGTGAACTAACAAGGATAATACAGAGTAGTGCAACACTAAAATAGATGAGTGAAAAGGGGTTAAATGTGGATATAAAAAGTTTAAGACCAGACTGATTCAGACCTACGGGGCTGGTTTATAATATTACTGGCGGACTTAAACTGGCTCTAATTATGTAACGGGTATGGTTGGGACCCAATAGCAGCACAAATACAGGCAGGTATCGTTGGTGACAAACTTTATTGGCTTGATGCAGGGAATAATCAGAGTCACGCCGCTGCAGGTAGCCACAGAGGAGACTTGAGTTACACTCACTCTGAAGAGCTGAACCAGGTAACCGCCAGTTAGCCACAGGAGCCGACAGGCAGAATCCAGAAGGGGACAGGCGAGGATCGTGGTCAGGGACGGAAGGCTGAGGTGGTTTCCATGAGATCGGTCAGGCAGGATAGTCAGAGGCAGGCTGGGTCGAAACCGGGAGATCAGGCAGAGTAACGCTGGAGAGTCTGGTGCAAGCATCGAGAACAATCTGGCAATGAGTGAGTGTGGAGTTGGGGCTTAAATGCAGCCAGAGCAGAGAGCACAGGTGAGTGGAGTTTGCTTGATGGGGGGGGGGGGGGTCTGATTGACAGATTGAAGCAGGTGCAGAGTGTGAGGCAGAGATGAGCTGTGACAGAACCCCTCCCTTAAGGGGCTGACTCCTGGCGACCCAAACAACCCAATGCAGAGCCGGGTGGGTGGAGGGGGTCCGGAGGAGGGTTAATATTCGTCAGAGACGTCCACCTCCATCCCCTCATCCCTGACTGTAGGGAATGCGTCATCTGCATCCGAGGGTGGGTTATCGAACTCATCATCCAATTGTTCAGATCGATGGAGTGGCCGGGAAGGTGGAGTCCGTGGTCTGGGGATGTAACTGGTTCTGGCGGGTTGATCGGGGTGACGCTGATGAAAGTCCCTGACAAGTTGGCGATCCAATATGTGTCTGGCAGGAACCCAGGATCTCTCGTCGGGGCCGTATCCCTCCCAATCCACCAGGTATTGGAGGCCCCTCCCACGTCGGCGGGACTGCAGGAGACGACGGACCGTGTAGGTGAGGCCTCCGTCAATGAAACGAGGAGGTGGAGGAGGTGGGATGGCGGGGACCAGGGCACTCTCTCGGACCGGCTTGATTCTGGAGACGTGGAAGGTGGGATGAACACGCATAGATCTGGGGAGTTTGAGTCTCACCGCTGCGGGATTGATGATTTTGATCACCTCGAAGGGACCAATGAAGCGAGGAGCCAGCTTCTTTGACTCCACCCTCAGGGGAAGGTCACGGGTGGAGAGCCAAACCCTTTGACCTTGATATTCTGGAGCCTGGGAGCGGTAGCGGTTAGAGGCAGAGGCATAGCGTCCAGCGGCTTTGAGGAGGGCAGCTCGAGCTCGGATCCAGGTCCTGCGGCAGCAGTGGATGAAGGCCTGGACGGACGGACAAGAAGTCTCTCTCTCCAGGGTCGGGAACAGAGGTGGTTGGTAGCCATAGCACTGGAAGGGAGAGAGGCCTGTGGCGGAACTGGTCAGGGTGTTGTGCGAGTATTCCACCCACAGGAGCTGTTCGGACCAAGATGAGGGGGATTGGGATGACATGCAGCGGAGTGCCGTCTCCATCTCCTGATTTTTGCATTCCGTCTGACCGTTAGTCTCTCATCAGGATACCATCCCCAGTGTGACAGTGGCCCCCAGGAGTGAGCAGAATTCTCTCCAGAAAACAGAGGCGAACTGGGGGCCCCGATCAGAAACCACATCTACTGGGATACCATGGAGGCGGACAACATGTTTAAGCAACAGTCTTGCAGTCCCTTTGGCAGAAGGGAGTTTGGGCAGGGGCACAAAGTGGGCCATCTTGCTGAACCGGTCCACCACCGTCAAAATGGTGGTGTTGCCGTTGGACGGTGGTAGACCGGTGACGAAGTCCACGGAGATGTGTGACCATGGACGATGAGGTAATGGTAGTGGGTGCAGAAGACCAGCAGGAGCTTGGAGTGTGGGTTTATGTTGGTTGCAGGTGGGGCAGGCGTTGACGAAGCTCCGTGTATCTTCGGCCAGAGTGGACCACCAGAAGCGACGCTGCACAACTTCCTTCGTCCGCTGGATCCCAGGGTGACAGGTGAGGTTGGAGCTGTGAGCCCACTGGATGACCTCGGACCGGAGGTCAGGTGGAACATACAGACTCCTCCTGAAACTGCCGAGACAAGGCATCAGGCTTGACGTTGCGGGACCCCGGGCGATATGAGAGGGAGAAGTTGAATCTGGTGAGGAAGAGAGACCACCGGGCCTGGCGGGAGTTCAGTCTCTTGGCTGACTGGATGTACTCCAGGTTCTTGTGGTCCGTCCACACCAGGAACGGCAGTTTGGTCCCCTCTAACCAGTGACGCCACTCCTCCAGAGCCAACTTCACTGCTAGTAGCTCCCTGTTACCAATATCATAGTTTCTTTCGGCCGGGGTCAACCGCCTGGAGAAGAAGGCACAGGGGTGAAGCTTCTGATCGATGGCGGCCCTCTGAGACAGGACAGCCCCTACTCCCATGTCGGAGGCGTCCACCTCAACCACGAATTGTCGTTCGGTGTCAGGCATTACGAGGATGGGGGCTGTTGTAAAACGTGTCTTCAGGGACCGGAAAGCCTCATTGGCGGCCGAAGACAACTGGAAGGGCACCTTGGAGGAGGTGAGGGCTGTGAGAGGGGCTGCCACCGTGCTGTACCCTCTGATGAACCTCCCGTAAGCAGCTTCAACGATTTCTGGGCTTTGCCAACTTTTACCGGAGTCTGGAGTGGGCCAGGAGGTGACAGCAGAGACCTTGGCAGAGTCCATCTGGATGGTCCCCTTCCCTATGACGTACCCCAGGAAGGAGACGGAAGTAGCGTGGAATTCACACTTCTCAGCCTTTACAAAGAGAGAATTCTCCAGAAGGCGTTGGAGAACCCTCTGGACATGGTGGATGTGTTCGTCTATGGAACGGGAGAAGATCAGTATGTCGTCGAGGTAGACGAAGTAAAACTTATTGAGCATGTTCCTGAGTACGTCATTCACCAGGGCCTGGAAGACAGCAGGAGCATTTGTGAGGCCAAAATGCATCACCAGGCACTCGTAGTGGCCGGTAGGGGTGTTGAATGCCGCCTTCCATTCGTCTCCCTCTCGGACCCGGACCAGGTGGTAGGCATTGCGTACGTCGAGCTTAGTGAAGATGGTGGCTCCCTCCAGGAGCTTGAACGCTGAGGCGATGAGGGGCAGGGGATAACGGTTCTTCACCGTAATGTCATTTAGTCCTCGATAATCAATACAGGGGCGGAGCGTCTTGTCCTTCTTAGCCACAAAGAAGAAACCCGCCCCTGCTGGAGATGATGAGGGTCGGATGATGCCTGCGGCCAAGGAGTCATTGATGTAAGTGTCCATGGCTTCTCTCTCAGAGGCGGATATAGAGTACAGGCGACCCCTGGGTGGAACAGAACCAGGCTGGAGGTCGATGCCACAGTCGTAGGGTCTATGCGGGGGAAGAGAGGTTGCCTTTGCTTTGCTGAAGACCTCTCGGAAGTCTAGGTATTCAGCGGGGACCCCCGACATATCTGGAGCAGGGCTGGAGCAGGTAGATGACTGAGGAGCGGTGGCTTGTTTAAGGCAGACTTGATGACACGTAGAACTCCAACCTAGGATCGCCCCCGTGGTCCAGTCAATGTGTGGATTATGACGCCGGAGCCAAGGAAATCCCAGGAGGAGTGGATGACGAGGAGAGGGCAGGATATGGAACTGGATAGTCTCATGGTGGTTGCCAGACAGGAGCATGTGGATGGGCACTGTCTGGTGGGTGACAGTTCCCAGGAGGTGAGCGTCCAGGGCATTGGCGGGAGCAGGAACTGGCAGACGAATTCGACCAACGCCTAGCTGAAGTGCTAGGTTGTTATCGATGATGTTAGCGTCTGAACCAGAGTCTATGAGTGTGGCAAAAGTCTGAGAGCCTTGGGGTAGCAGTAGTTGAACCTGGCACAGGGGACGTGAAGCAAAGGAGGGTTTAGAGGTGTGACTCACCAGGACCTCCTTCCTCACTGGTGAGCCTGACCTTTTACTGGACAGCTGGAAACGAAGTGTCCGGGCTGCCCACAGTAGAGGCAGATGTTTCCTATGCGGTGCCTCTCTCTCTCTTGTGGGGTTAGGCTGGCCCGGCCAATCTGCATGGGTTCAGAATCCCTCCCGAGTGTGCTGGTGAGCGGAGTTAGTGACCTGGCAGGAGCTGGAGAACGAGGAGTCGGAAGCCCCTCCCCTCGTCCCTGACGTCTCTCTCAGTGTCTGGCTTGAATCCGTCTGTCCACACGGGAAGCCAGCTCGATGATATTGTTGAAAGAGGCAGGAAGGTCGTAGGACACCAGCTCATCTTTGATGTAGTCGGCCAGTCCAAGCAGGAAAGCGTCCACCTGAGCCGCCTGGTTCCACTCGCTCCGCCGAGCCCGGATGCAGAAGTCAATGGCGTAGTCAGTCACCGAGCAGCCTCCCTGTCTGAGACCCAGAAGACCCCCAGAAGCGTCGGGACCTCTGGATGCTACACCAAACACCTTGCGGAGCTCGGTGGAGAAGGCGTTGAAGGATAGGCAAGCAGGTGTGTGGCGTTCCCACTCGGCTGTTCCCCACAGCCGAGCGCGACCAGTCAGGTTATTTATTGTGAACGCCACCCTTGCTTCCTCGGAGGCGAAGGTGTGAGGTTGCAGAGCAAAGAGGATTGAACAGTTTGTGATAAATGGATTGCAACCCTCTGGATCCCCGGCGTAGCGTTCTGGGACTCCCACTCGAGACTCAAGGACGGGACCAGGATATACCGGAGCTGGTGGAGGAGGATGACTCGTGGGGTCTGGCAGAGGGATGGACTGGGCAAGTGCAACGGTGAGTTGTTGAACCTGGGCGGATAGCGTGGCTAGCGCTTGCTCTTGGTTAGCTGCTGCTACCTGAATGTTAGCCGTGGTGGAGGCTAACATCACCTCTTGGTGCTGGAGCTGGGTCTCCACCCGGTCTAGGCGAGCCAGTGGATCCGGGTTGTGCGCTGGGTCCACGATCATGGCCAGATTGTACTGTAACGGGTATGGTTGGGACCCAATAGCAGCACAAATACAGGCAGGTATCGTTGGTAACAAACTTTATTGGTTTGATGCAGGGAATAATCAGTCACGCCGCTGCAGGTAGCCATAGAGGAGACTTGAGTTACACTCACTCTGAAGAGCTGAACCAGGTAACCGCCAGTTAGCCACAGGAGCCGACAGGCAGAATCCAGAAGGGGACAGGCGAGGATCGTGGTCAGGGACGGAAGGCTGAGGTGGTTTCCAGGAGATCGGTCAGGCAGGATAGTCAGAGGCAGGCTGGGTCGAAACCGGGAGATCAGGCAGAGTAACGCTGGAGAGTCTGATGCAAGCATCGAGAACAATCTGGCAATGAGTGAGTGTGGAGTTGGGGCTTAAATGCAGCCAGAGCAGAGAGCACAGGTGAGTGGAGTTTGCTTGATGAGGGGGGGTGTGTCTGATTGACAGATTGAAGCAGGTGCAGAGTGTGAGGCAGAGATGAGCTGTGACAAATTAGCCTGTCAACAGAACTCGGATCAGAACTTAATTATCACCAACGTTTTCAACCAGGAATTGTATTAAAAGGCTAACCTTACTTTGCCGTTGATATTACAGTCGCCATGGCGTCTTACAGTACCGATGCAGGTTCCGTAGGTCCGAGTCCCGGTGTTTGGCGGACCTGAGTTCTGGTCTGTAGACTGGGTCAGCTGAGCAGTTGGATCGGTGGGGCTTGTCTGCTCCTGTCCCGGCTTGGATTTAGCTCTTCAGGTGACTGCAGCTCTGCACGTCGCTTGCCTCTGGCTGTTGTTGGTTGACAAAAAGATTCTGACCGGTTCTGTGGACTGGTGTCACGAGTTCGATGCAATTTGCCGGCCGGACAAAAAGGCAAAGACAGCTCGAGGGGTTTTACTATGATTATAAAAGATAAAAACGTGTCGTAGAAAACGTATAAAGTCGCACGATAAAAATAGATTAATAAACGAAAATACTTTAGTAAGAAAACAAAGTATAAAGTAACGTCTCTTGCGAACTTTTGGACAACAAAGTTGAACAAAAGAAACAAAAGTAAAACAAAAATGCAGCAAGCAGAAGAGGGGGAGAAGAGGGGCAGAGAAGAGAGAGTGAGTTGAAGAGAAGATGAAGTGAAGATAAAGTAGGGGGGTCTTGGCCTAACCCAACCCTCTGGTTCTAAGCAAATTAGCTGCTTTATATTCCAGCATTCCAAAAGGGAAGATTAAACTATCTCTGGGTGATTTTCCGTTATTAATCTTTCTGATATCCGAATTAACCAAAATCTTTAGGCAGGCAGTTTTAACAGATAACCTTACTGAGGGAAGGGAAGTATTATTAAAACACAGAATATTTCAGGAATTAGCCAGAGACTTTGCACTTCTGAAACCACATAAGCATAATCACAAGCAATATACAAATAATGCATACACAGTTACACATTTGAAAGAATGTCTTTGGACAGCCAGTTGCAATGAAACAGCAAACTTTAACTGTTTTTTAAACTTTCCAAGCTCTGTTTCTTGTCCTTATCACTGAATGTCACTCTGTTTCCTGGGTGAGAGAGAGACCGACCCTTCAGTTAAAATTGCGATCAGATTTGACGTTGATTTAAGATAATGGGTCCTCCATCCTGGAGGAAGTGTCCTGGAGTCCTGGGAATGAATTACCCTAGGAGGGTTTGAGGTTGTAAAACACCTTATCTCACATTGAAACAAGTATAAGAACGTCTTATCTCACACTCCCTTCTTGTGACGCTTAGCAGAGAAAGGGAGTCCAGAGTGTGTTCACAAAAGAGCACTTCCTATTGAGGTTCCTACATCTCCTTTTTGAATTATTTGAGTGCAAGGGCCTCTACCAGGGCTAGCCGTGGTGTACTGCCTTTCAGTTCCTGACTTAACCACTGTATTGGTGAAGGTGGAACATCACTTGATAGAGATTAAAGAAAATAATGATATAAATATTTTAGACGTAACTTGATAAATGAAATTGTTTTATTGTGACTAATTAGGTTGTTAAATTATTTTAAATTGTGCCTGTATTCATTTGTGTAGGAACCTGTATTTGGGTGGTTTTTGGGAAATGCTCAGAGAAATTAAAGTTAAAGGAGTATACTCTTTAGGTGCAAGTCCTAAGGTGGCGTTGTCGGTGTTATATTGATTCTCTAGATCTGCCACTCGCAGTTCAACTGGTATTGCCACACAGGGAACCAACTTGCCCTCTTTAAGTGTAACATTCTTGAGCCTTTCAACCAGAGAGCAATGTGCAGCCGATTCATACATGTACTACAAACCTACAATGAACTGTCTAAATTGTGGAAGGACGGGATTTGGGAACTTCTGTCGCTAAGGACCCACTCTCTTGCGGCCATGTCCTGCCTCCTGCATGCTCAAACCAACGCCACCCCTCGCTAAAACCAAACAGTATTTTCAGTCAGTGAGAACGCATCTGAGACAGACTATCTCCTGTTGTGTGCTATCATGTGTGAAAGTGAAACTCCACCCTATGTCCGGACTTGATTCTTGTCAGAAGTACATACTACAAGGAATCAGCTCTGCAAACCAATGGCTTGAGGAAGTCACTGTCCATCCAACATCGTATCACACTGTTTTTCACTCAACTGATACTAAAGTATTGTGGAGAATGCGGGCGTTGATCCCGCTACCTCTCACTTTGCACTTACTGTATTCCAGCAGGTCCGCCAAAGTAAGCCCACATGCCAATCACGTTTTGCCGTGGGGCTTACTTTGGGCTTACTTTTGACCAATCACGTTTCTCTAGTTGGGCTTACTTTTGACCTATCGAGTTGTTAGGTCGTTGACTTTCAGTTGCTGCCAGAAACCTTGAAGAAGAAGACGACAAAACTCGAAGACGAAGAAGAGGACAGACAGACAGACAAAGAAGACAAAGACGGTCTGTGCTGTTGTTTCTTTGCAAACTATACTTTTAACGGATATCATCCATTTATCAGTAAGGGAAAGATACACATTTTCTGCTACATCCCTTGGTGGACATAGCTTGCTAAAGCACATGCTAACGCACATGTTATTGCTCGTTAGCATTAGCAGCATCCATTGTTTGAATGAATGAAATAATGATGCTTTTAACGGATATCATCCATTTATCAATTAAGGTAAGATACACATTTTCTGCCACATGCCTTGGTGGACATAGCTTACAACCGCACATGCTAACACACATGTTATTGCTCGTTAGTATTAGCAGCAGCCATTGTTTGAATGAATGAATATATGAAAGAATGATTCTTTTAACAGATATCATCCATTTATCAATAAAGGTAAGAAACACATTTTCTGCTACATGCCTTGGTGGACATAGCTTGCAAACGCATGTGTTAACACACATGTTATTGTTCGTTAGCATTAGCAGCAGCCATTGTTTGAATGAACGAATGATGCTTTTGAGGGCAGGCAACCTCTGTTAAAGTTAAATTTACACACTTGAATATACAGGTATTTTTAGATGATTAGAGGTAACAGTCTTTTTTCTTATTTTTATTCAGAAAATGCATGCGTATCCAGGGTTTCGCAGCCAGTCAGCCGAGTCAACCCGACTTTTGATGGTGCCCTCAGAGGAGGTGTTGGAATAATTGTACATAAAGTAATCTAATATTTACTCCAATTGCCTTTACATATAAACTAATCTTACTTGGTGTGTGTGAACAGCTAATTTGTGCAGAGTTGTTTTGCAGGTAGAAGAAATGAGATAAGCATGACTGCTGATGAGTTACAAAAGAACTATCTGTGCAAAAACAGAAACTGCTCATCTGTTTAAAGACAGAACATGTTTCAAGGACGAGCAACATGTGCCCCCTCTCCCTTACAGTATGTAACTCATGAGGTTATGAATTGAGCAACATGTGAAGAGTTGCTGTTGTGTGTCCAATCTCCCTTACAGCTATAACTCATATTGTAACTAGGGACCAAAGGAAACGAAAAGAAAGGGCTCGGCAGAATGTGTTTCAGAGCGGTAGGAGATTGTAACTGAATGCATCTCTGTCCGTTCTCCTTGCAAGTAAAACATATAACTCTTGTCTTTCTCTCTTTTGTTATATTTTGGATGTTTTAGGTTGCTTGAACCTGACTGGAGGCAAATGGCTTCAAAGGTGTTGCTACAAGGGCAAAACCTCAAGAGGAGGTGATGGCAGAGGCTAGTGTTTTTGTCAGTGGCCACGGTGGAGACCCCACTGACAAATTGTTGGTACTGGCTCACTGCCAGCTTCAGTTTGGACATTCCCAGGGCCAGAGATTTATATGGCTGCTGGAAAACAATCTTGGATATGCACTGTACTTAATGCACAGCATTTCAATCGAGAGTGCAACAGCCAGCCATCTGTCCAAGAACAAACAACTGTTGCTGCAGTACATGTCTCAGATCAGGGAGATGCCTGAGGAACAGCAGAAGTTTAAAGGAAGCAGGAGATGCAGGCTAAGGGGAGGGAAACTGGAGACAACGGCTGGTTGATAGTGGAGTTTGGAGAATTTCAGGGGCGTTCAATGAAGGAGCTCTATGAGGACAAGACCACCAAGGCCCAGAACCTCATCGGTTATCAAGTAAAAGCAGATGCCCGGCCCAACACCAACATGGCGCCTTTCAAAACGTATGTCTTGAAGAGACGTGCAGCTGCAGTTGCCAGCACCTCTCTGCCTCCACCACCTGCAGTTGCTAGCACCTCTCTGCCTCCAGCACCTGCAGTTGCCAGGACCTCTCTGCCTCCACCACCTACAGTTGCCAGCACCTCTGCACGTCCACCTGCAGTTGCCAGCACCTCTGCACGTCCACCTGCGGTTGCCAGCACCTCTCTGCCGCCACCACCTGCAGTTGCCAGCACCTCTCTGCCTCCACCACCTGCAGTTGCCAGCACCTCTGCACATCCACCTGCAGTTGCCAGCACCTCTCTGCTTCCTTCTGTAGCCTCCCCTTCGCCTGGACCTCCACCTGAAGGAATCCAAGCAGGTGCATGGAAGTCTGCCACTGTGAAAGCGCTGCTGGCGCTAGGCAAATATTTGTCTCCCTCACAGCTGGCAAGAAAGCTGATGTCACCAGCTAAATCCTGTGAGTAGGAGTATGAATTTTGGATTTTGGACTTTTCCAGTTTACTTAACAGACCTGTCCACTTTTTTTCCAGCTTCAGCTCCAGCTCCGCCTGCCAGACAGAGGACTGAACACTCGGCCAAACGGCAGCTTTTCCTTGCTGGTAATTATACACCATCTTGCATACATTTGTCTCTCTGTGAATTAACCGTAAGCCTTATGGTTTGAACATCTGTTCTCCAGGGACCGCTGAGCCAGATGATGAGAAACTGGTATCTTCTGCATCACAATATGATGCACATCTAAATACAGGTGTGACATATGACGCAAATGCAAATATTTTGAGAATATATTTTGTGGAAAAATGTTTAGATTTCAGACATATTTTTCTGTACAAATAATTTTATCTGTTGACTTTCTGCTCTTTGCCTGTTTGTGAGCTGCATTCATGGCATATTACAATCATATGCAACAGTGAAGCAATATTGTTTTGCTGCCTGTTTGCTTAATTTCTCTTTTATTGGCTCTTGCATCCGCTGTGCATCAAGATGCCTGTGCTGATAACCCTCCAGCAGAAATACCAGGTCGTGTAGTTCATCAGCCACCAGCTGAACTTCCTAGTCACTAGAAGGATCAACTTCCTTCTTTCCAGCAGGAGTGGATTTGACGAACACTAATTAAGGCTAACCCAGGAACTGACAAGCCAGAGTAAGTGGCCCAGCTGAAACTTTGGTGGTATCCTCCTCAGCCCCTCCTCATTCACACCCAGCCTCCTGCCTCACCTGTCCTCTTCTTCCAAAGGCCTCTCTTCTTATGGATGCCCCGTAAGATGTGGCTGTTTCCCCTCGTCTGTGTTCGTCCAGCCTGTGGCAAGCACAACCTTACAACAGCAGGTCTGTACCGGCCCGTACGCAGGGTGTTGGACATTGACGGGTGGTATAACCTTGCCACTGTCTACCTGGAGTGCAAACACTGCTCTAAAAAATATCCTGCTTGGTCCGAGGACATCTTGGGACAGCTGGATATGGGCCACCGCAGCCAGTTTCCAGCTTTGCTGACATACAGGTAATTTATAATCAATGTCATTTATTAGCTGCTTTTCTTTGTATTCTTCGTGTTATTTTTTAGACCGCTCTTACACTCTTCTTTCCTTATATACTCATGAGGATGATGAGGGAGAGGACTATGGGCAACAGCGTGATTCAGCTGTACAAGAAGCTGCAGGAACAACACAGCAAGGCGTGGATGCAGCGTGTCCTGCAGTACCTGACAGCTTGTGAACCATTCACAAGGCTTTCTGTTGTGCGCCCCCCTGCATTTGCTGAGCCTCCCGTCTTCCCTGACCTTCCCAAGCCAAAGCGGATGTTAGCTGTGTATGCCAGGGATGTTCTTGGGCGAATGCATGCCAAAATAATGTCCATCTTTGGCTCTGTCCTAAAGATGGACTCCACCAAAAAGGTCACCAAGAAGCTTGCTGGTGCTGCTGCAGGTACAGCTGCCTTGTGCACTAATGTGGGGAATGAGCACGGTCATTTTCTTGTCTCGGTCCCGACAGCTGGTGAGGGACAAGCACTGGACGCTATGGCAGCTGGCCTAATGAAGCGGTAAAGGGTAGCAGGAGAGGCACAACCAAAAGTAATCTACGTGGACAAAGACTGCTGCAGTCAGCATGGCCTTTGTCGGGTGAAGGCCATGTTTGCAGAGTGGGATGGACTTCAACTGTGCCTTGATATATGGCATTTCATGTGCAGGTTTTCTGCAGGCGTCACAACGGAGGCTCACCCCCTGTATGGCACTTTCATGGCACGACTGTCCACGTGCATTTTTGAGTGGGATCCGGAGGATGTTGCCGCTCTTCGCCATGCCAAGCAGAGTGTTGGTAGCGAGGAAGGTTGGCCACATCTCGGAGGAGGCGGTGACCACTTGCATTACCCGGAGGGAGTTGGCACTGCACTGCAGGAGGAGGACCAGAGTGGTGGAGACCATCAGACTGATTGGGTCATTGATCAGTCTGTTTGACAGTGCAAGTGGGAAGGACACTCTGGGCGTTCCTCTGCTGGACCACGAACGGACCCAGCAGATATGGCAGGAGCAGCAGAGACACGTGGGCTGCATCCAAGACCCGGAGAACTTCCCGCTCTACACAAACACGGGCACCCTGAAGAAAGGTGGTCTGGAGCTGTGCTGCTACATGTAGCCCATGGCTCTACCTCCCTGGAGTCCTTCCACCTCCACTTGAACAGATTCATTCCAGGTATTGCATACATAGGTGTGACTAGTTTCTGTTCACAGCAATATTACAGTTTTTTCTCAGTGTGTCTAGTTGTAACATCAATTTTATTACATTCTTCATACCATCTTCATTCGGGTGTTGCCACCTCACTCAGATGATGAAGTGTTGGTGCACCAGAAACTTTTTTTAAAGGGTTTCCTGTCTGGGCACAGGATAGGTGCAAAAATGTATGATTTAGTTCCAAGAGAAAGGTTACTCAAAGCACAAAATAAAACAACTCCAAATAAATTAAACTGAGGCAAATAAACAACTACAGGCCTGTAAAATGTATACAAATCATTTAATCATTTTCAAATGATCTTAAACATTGTACTGAACTAAGGATTAAACAGATACCTTAACAATGATGGGAATAGGACCAGGTGAAAAGGAGGAAAGGCAGCCTTATCATATTCATCATGTGACTATCTTATTCAACTGTTACAAACCCTTCTTTGTTTATCTAACTTTCAGTAACCAGTGCCAGTGATTCACATTTCCAGGCGTACCTCCTTGAAGGGCTGATGTGCTGGAATGATGACCGGATGCAGGATGCCGTAAAAGGAACACCTTCAACCCGCTCTTATGGCAGTGCTCTGAGAGAGGCAGTGGACCAGCTCAGCCAAAAGGTGCTAGGGAGATGCTGGGATGAGCGGTATCGCACCCCTGAAGTGTAAACAGGCAAACAATTATCCCTCATTCAACATCAGAAAGAATTACTTAATTAATTTGGTTTTTAATAAGACTATTCATAAATGTATTAGATAAAATAATAATAATAATACTTTTTTTTCTGTTTCCCAGGTCAATTGCTGGGAATGGAGTACCTGTACAACCAAACCGGCAAAACACTGACTCCAGTGCTCCAGAACCCAGAGGAGGAGGACAGGCTGGTGGAAGAGGTCAATGATGCCGGGGTGGAAGATGAGGGCTTTGAAGAAGAGAGCACGGAGGACATCACAGTTCCTGTGCTCCATGAGGATGACCCCTATCGTCAAGTGGAGATCAGGCCCTCATCGATTACGACGAGACCTCAGGCCCCTGCATCACTGCCTGATCTGCCGTTCACGTCACCTGATGGAGGAAAACATCCTACCGCTACCCCTTCAGTGCTGCATGGCCCCTCTCACACTGGCTTCTCTCAAACTGGCTTCTCTCACGCTGGCCCCTCTCAAGCTGGCCTCTCTCACACTGGCTTCTCTCACACTGGCTTCTCTCACGCTGGCCCCTCTCATGCTGGCTTCTCTCACGCTGGCCCCTCTCACGCTGGCCCCTCTCACACCGGCTTCTCTCACACTGGCTTCTCTCACGCTGGTCCCTCTCACGCTCAGGTAAGATACTTAGACGGCTATTTCAATCCAATCTCAATGACAATTTTTATTTCCCATTTATTAATATTAAGTAATCCATTTTTTTAGGGAGCAGTCATTGGACCAGATGGGATCACTGGGTGGGACAAGGTCCAGGATCTCGTTGCTTACCTGGTGGGTCTCCGTGAGGCGCCTTATCTCACTGAGCTTCAGGTGACCCAGGTCATACAGCTGTGGAGAGTGCTCCCTGAAGGTGACAAGGAGTGGGTTGACTACCAGCCTCGGCATCAGCAGCGGCTTACGAGTGGCCGTTTTAAGGCTCCCAAGCGGTCTGGAGTTACCCCAGGTGTAGAAAGTGTCAAGCGTTGCTTGATAGGACATCCTGGGGGACCAGCTCAGTGGCCCAGCACTAGCCGCTTGGTTGAAGCCATGTGCATAAGGCTGTGCACTTTGCACAAGACGGCCACCAAGAAGGCTGGAGATTCCGCCCCCAGATGGACTAAGATTCTGCATGACTACCACCACATCCGGAACTTGGTCCTCAGCAGTCCAAGGGTTATGGCGGGGACAAGGATCCAGCTCTTTGAGCTTAATCAGCGGACACTCATACAGTGGTAGGTCATACATTATTTACCTTAAATTACCTGAATAGTTCTCTAATGAATACATACCTAACACATGAACACATTGTTTTCTCTCAGGTTTCAAAGGTGGCAGAAGGTTCAGGAGATGAGTGTCCTTTCGCAGGGTATGGCTCCAACTGAACCTATAGCTGTTGCACCTCACCAGCTTCCACCATCGAAGCAACCACTGCAGCTCCTTCCTCAACCAACAGGCCCACGGCACGAGTTTGTCCTCCCTCAAAATCTGGAAGGGCAGGCTCCTATGCTGCGGCCAGGACGACGGCATGCTGCTGCCACCACCAGGGAGCACGGCATTGCACCTGGCCCCACTGCACAGCTTGTGTCAGCTCCTTTCATCCTCAACCCGGAAAGGACTTTAACATGCGTGCTGGCAGCTCCCGGTGTCAAAACACCTGGCGTGTCGACATCCGGCACAGCTCCCCTTGTTCCTACATTTGCTGCTCCTGTGTCACGGTTCACACAGAGAAACAGGCGCCGACGAGTCCTCAAGTAGGAGAATGGTGTCCTCAAGAGGAAATACGTGAGAGAGGTCACCTACAACACCTGTGGCCACTGTGGGCAGCCCAAAACCAAGGAATTTGGACACAGTCGTCATGGCAATGCCACCTTCTGTCTACGTGCCTCAAATGGCAAATCCTTTGCTGAGTGGTTGGCAGAACAGAGAGCAGCGAAATAGGTTTAGGGACCACGTACAGAACAGGTTCTGCAGAGAGTTGTATATATTATTTATATTGTTATTATATATTATATTGTATAGAGTTTTATATATTGTGTGCTTGTGTTCCCTGTATGCAGATAGGTTTTATGAAGGGTTTGCATGTGTTCTTTTACAATAATTGTTTGTTTTACATTGTTTTCACATGCATTAAATCTGATCATTCCAACATTTAAGACTCAGCTTGTGCATCATTAATAAAAGCTATATATTGTCTCAGTCTTTGAAGGGCAAGCTTTATTGTTGTTATATTTTATATTAACAGAAATAAACAAGTCAATGGGGGGCACATGATCTGAAAGCCAAAGCAAAGTTCTTCATAACATCCAATCCAGTTTTATTGATAAAGCACAATTCTGGTTCCGGCGCTGTATCGAGCGGCAGCCAGCAACTATTTTATCTTATTTACTGTCTTTTTATTTGTGCTGTTTTTCCTGTAAGTTGTCGTACCAACCCTAGCCAACTATGTTTGTGAACTTTCTTACATGTTTTTTGACCATTTGTCTCATTCTTGGGACTATTTTCGCTGACCACGTCTCCATCTGGACGCAACAATGCGGCGGCTCCATTGTTTAGACCCGTGAACAGCTGTTGTCGCTAATACCAAGGGCGCTGATGTGGGAGAGGCCTGAAATCCCCACAGCGTGTGTGCAGCCATTGAGCTGCTCGTCGTGAGTCAGCGGCCATACTATCTGCCGAGGGAGTTTTCAAACGTGATCGTTCTGGTTGTTTACATTCCTCCGACTGCAAACGCGGTGCGCGCAAGTGACGTCATCCACACCGCCGTCAGGGGCCTTCAGACACGGCACCCAGACGCATTCATTGCAATATATTGGACTTCAACCACATCACTCTGGCTGCAAAACTGCCCACTTTCAAGCAGTTTGTGGACTGTCCCACCAGGGAAAACAAGACACTGGACCTGCTGTATGCTAATGTTAAGGAGGCTTACAGCTCCACTGCCCTTCCTCCTCTTGGAAGATCAGACCACAACCTCATCCACCTGCAGCCCCTGTATAAGCCCCAAGTCCAGCGGCTTCCTGTGACCACCAGGAATGTGAGTAGATGGTCACAGGAGACCAATGAAGCTTTACAGGGCTGACTAGAACTTACGGACTAGTATTTGCTCTGTGATTCACATGGAGAGGACCTTGATGATCTCATGGACTGCATAACAGGGTACATTAATTTCTGTGTGGACAGCGTTGTTCCTACAGTGACTGTAGGCTGTTTCCCCAACAACAACCCTAGGGTCACCAGCGACATTAAGGTCCTGCTGAATGAGAAAAAGAGGGCCTTCAGAGATGGGGACAGAGAGCAGATGAGGCAGGTCCAGAGGGAGCTGAAGGAGAGGATTCAACAGTTGCAGAAGTTTGCTGACGATTTTGCAATTGTTGGGGGGTTGTGGACTCCTTCGTCCACTGGTGTTCAGCTAATCACCTGATTCTAAACGCCACCAAGACGAAGGAGCTAGTGGTGGATTTCCACAGGAGTAAATCTGCCCCCACACCCATCTCCATCAACGGCGTGACTGTGGATGTTGTCCAGGATTACAAATACCTTGGAGTATACCTGGATAACAAACTGGACTGGTCCAAGAACACTGAGGCTGTCTACAAGTAGGGCCAGAGTCATCTCTATTTCCTGAGAAGGCTACGGTCATTCAATGTATGTGTGTGCTGGGGCAGCAGACGCCAAGAGAATCAGTAAGATCATCAGGAAGGCTGGCTCTGTCTTGGGGGGTCAAACTGGACTCTTTGGTGGTCTGAGAGGAGGATGCTGTCTAAACTGCACAGCATCCTGGACAACTACTCTCACCCTCTCTACCAGCTGCTGACCTCCAGCAGAAGCACCTTCAGTCATAGACTCATTCTCCCCCGGTGTAACACTGAACGCCGGAGGAAGTCTTTTCTTCCGGTGGCCATCAAACTGTATAATTCATCTACAGGTCAGGTAAGGAACAGTGGAGACACTGTCACTTTATATCATCACTACATCACTTTATTTAGTTGTACTGTAACTTACTTCAGTCAGAAATGCTGCTACACTTTACTGTACTTTACTGTAACTAACTTACTTCAGTAAGAAAGGCTGCTACACTTCACTGTACTTTACTGTAACTAACTTACTTCAGTAAGAAAGGCTGCTACACTTCACTGTACTTTACTGTAACTTAGTTCTGTCAGAAATACTGCTACATTTTCAACACTGTTTCACTTATCGCTCCTTATCACTTATTTAGTTTGTACTTATTTTATTTCAACATGCTGCTAAACTGCACGCTGCGTATTGTATATTATATATACCTACGCTTAACCACAATGTCTGTTGCACATTTAGTTATTGTTTGATTTATTTGATGTTAGCTTTATTTTGATTTGATTATGTAAGCTTATTGTCACTCTGATCCTTTCCCACCTTTGTATTGAAACTGTTGCACAATAATTTCCCTCGGGATAAATAAAGCTTCTTGAATCTTGAATTAAAATAAACACAAAGG
>NC_139845.1:22195905-22215905 GCF_963691815.1 Echiichthys vipera
CAGTTCATGTACGCATCTGACCAGGCTGGGACTGGACCAAGACTGGGACTGGACCGGGACCAGGACCAGCCTGGTCAGATGCGTACATGAACTGATGAAGCCTCTTGGATCAGAGGTGAGGCTGGGACTGGTCCAACTATCTGGTGTGGAGACTTCGTTAGTGCTCTATTGAGTCTGAACCACAGTCGTTGGAGTCACAGGAGGACATTTGTGAACAGTTGTTCTTTGAGGTTATATTGTTGAATCTCCCGAAGCGATGAAAGGGCAGCATTGTAAACTGGAGATAAGTAGACCGCCTCCCCTGTTTAGCGATGGTTTCTCTAGTTTTGCAAAGATGCTTCTTTTCCTCCTCTTACAAATCATGATGATTGTTTGATTTTAATAGTTAGGGTTAGGGTTTTCTAAAAATAATGACCAAGTATTTGAAAATAAAATTAGTTTCTCTAAAGAAAGACTTAGTTTCTAAGAGCAATGAGTAAGTTTCTTAAAATTAATTATTTTTATAATACAGTTGTTTTGTTTTTTTTAAAACAATGTCTTAGTTTCTCAAATTAATGACTTAGTTTCTCAAAATGGACTTAGTTTGTCAGAATCATGAGTAAGTTTTTCAAAATATTGATTAAATGAATCGAGGTTTGGAGTTGTTAGTTAAAGCAAATTAAGGAACGCTTCACGAATTTTTGTGTCATCCTTGCGCAGGGGCCATGCTAATCTTCCCTGTATCGTTCCAATTTTACATCGCTATTTAGATTTGGTTAGAGTTTCACCAAAATAATGACATACTATTTTCAAAATAGACTTAGTTTCTCTAAATGAGGACTAAGTTTCTTAGAATCATGAGTTAGTTTCTCTAAAGAAAGACTAAGTTTCTCAAAATCATGATTTTAATAAGTAGGGTTAGGTTTTTAACAAACTAAAGAGTTACTACTTCAAATGGACTTAGTTTCTCTAGGGTTGTTAAATTTAGTCAGGGTTAGTGTTTTTATTGTTAAAGATAGTTAGGGTTGTCTAACCTAGGGTTAGGGGATTACACAAAAGTAACAACCTTTTCCACAAGTTTTCCCTCCATAGCTGCTGGTGATCTGCAACCATGATTGAGGGTCCACAGAATCAGGGCCCACACGCAAATTTGTGAAGTGTACCTTATTTTGCTTTAACTAACAACTCCAAACCCTAATTAATTAAATCAATATTTTGAGAAACTTACTCATTGTTCTGAGAAACTAAGTCCGATGAACGTTGTGTGGAAAAATAAGTAGATACCAACATCCTTGCGGAGAGCTGGAGGGATCCTTATTCCCAAGGCAATGGACTCATCAGAAATCGCCCAGTTCCGTCAGCTCAGCCTTTTAAATTTCGAGGGAAAACTCTTCTTCAGCATGGTTGCTCATAGGCTTGCAGGATACCTGCAAAGAAACATGATTGACAAGTCAATTCAGAAAGCAGGCATTTCAGGCTTCTCAGGATGTGTGGAACACGCTAGTTTCATCTGGCATCAGATTCAGGTTGCCAAGATGGAGGGGAAAGATCTACACGTGGGGTTCCTGGATCTTGGGAATGCCTTTGGCTCTGTCCCTCACAACCTCCTGTGGACAGCCTTTGACTACTTCAGATTATTACCACAGTCTATTTCCCACACCGGCTTAATCTTACAATATGAACTCCCAAAAAATCATGTTGTTAAGATTTTCTTACTGACGCAATATGAAAGCAGACAATTGGTTTGTATAATATTTCGTTCTGTACCGCAGTGTAATATTTAGTATTTTTCATAATAAATATTTTATTCTAAAAACGTGCCATATAAGCATATGTTCCCATGAGTCCCATGCACACGATGCAGATGATCAGCTGTAACAGTTCCTTGTGTTTTGCTGTGGGGCAGTTTTCTAAGATACAGTATATGACAGATTTATAAGTCAGGTCAAAGTTTAGTCTGTACACTTTCATTTTGTCCCACACCTCCTTTGCTCTGTAACAGTCCATTAAAAGATGCTGTTGTGTCTCATCATAGTTGCATTTGTCCATCGGATATTGTTTTGTTTTAACGTGACAACTCCAAGACACAATGGCTCTGACTGCCAGTCTGTTTACAGATAAAGCCAGAGCATGTTTCTTATGCTCTCTGACAGGTTCCTATTTTTTAACAGTTTAAAAAATGCTGTGCCTTCTTTTTGTTTTATATGTTTGTAATTTATGTACCCTCTTTATCTGTAATTGTTGATTTTGTTGAAGATCATTTTACTCGGTAGGCCGGTCCAATCTATTTAAAGGTGTTGATATTCATATGTGAAATCTCCATAAATAAGTTTGCACTCTGGGCCATGTCGAGCTCCCCCTCTCCTTTTTCTCCACAGGGGGAGATCACCGACTCAGAGAGCATTCCTGGAGATGGCTGCAGAGACATTTTTAACAAAGGCTACACACAATCTTGAGAAGATTAAGTGACATGAGCAAAGTAGTGTGTTGCGTGTGGCCATGAAAGATCTCCTTCATGTGCCTTAACCTGTTTTCCCTTTTCTCAGCAGGCTGGCAATCAGGCTGACACACCTGCAGCCGATCAACTCCCTGATTGCCAACCTGCTATATGAAGCCAGCAAGACCATTCCCCTGAGAGACACAGACCCACCAGCACCTTTGGTCCCACATTATGATTTGTTAAAATCTTTGTTTTAGTAGTTGCTTTATTTTTGGCCTGGAGATTGGCTGGCAGCCTTCTTTCTTGGTTTGGTTTTTAGTTTATAATTTGGTTTTGTTAGGTAGGGAGGGGGGCCAGCTCCGACGTCCCTATAAGGGGTGGCCTGGTCCCCCCTCCATTTTTGCTGAGTTTGGCCGGCATCTCCAGGTCCCATTTTGGGTTTGCTGATTTCTTTTTTGGTAAGATCTTTATTTGTATTTTGCTAGTTGTCCTTCAGGAATGTTTGTTTCCTGTTGGGAGAAGTTGTTTAATAAAAAACGTTAAAAGTTCTACCCTCTTTGGTGTCCTTTTATGTTTCGGTCTCCAGTTTGAGCCACTACTCAATTTATTTAATTGTTTGGAAGCCGTAACATAGTGCAAGGCTAGCTAAAGTGCGTATTGGAGGCCCCTCCCACGTCGGCGGGACTGCAGGAGACGACGGACCGTGTAGGTGAGGCCTCCGTCAATGAAACGAGGAGGTGGAGGAGGTGGGATGGCGGGGACCAGGGCACTCTCTCGGACCGGCTTGATTCTGGAGACGTGGAAGGTGGGATGAACACGCATAGATCTGGGGAGTTTGAGTCTCACCGCTGCGGGATTGATGATTTTGATCACCTCGAAGGGACCAATGAAGCGAGGAGCCAGCTTCTTTGACTCCACCCTCAGGGGAAGGTCACGGGTGGAGAGCCAAACCCTTTGACCTTGATATTCTGGAGCCTGGGAGCGGTAGCGGTTAGAGGCAGAGGCATAGCGTCCAGCGGCTTTGAGGAGGGCAGCTCGAGCTCGGATCCAGGTCCTGCGGCAGCAGTGGATGAAGGCCTGGACGGACGGACAAGAAGTCTCTCTCTCCAGGGTCGGGAACAGAGGTGGTTGGTAGCCATAGCACTGGAAGGGAGAGAGGCCTGTGGCGGAACTGGTCAGGGTGTTGTGCGAGTATTCCACCCACAGGAGCTGTTCGGACCAAGATGAGGGGGATTGGGATGACATGCAGCGGAGTGCCGTCTCCATCTCCTGATTTTTGCATTCCGTCTGACCGTTAGTCTCTCATCAGGATACCATCCCCAGTGTGACAGTGGCCCCCAGGAGTGAGCAGAATTCTCTCCAGAAAACAGAGGCGAACTGGGGGCCCCGATCAGAAACCACATCTACTGGGATACCATGGAGGCGGACAACATGTTTAAGCAACAGTCTTGCAGTCCCTTTGGCAGAAGGGAGTTTGGGCAGGGGCACAAAGTGGGCCATCTTGCTGAACCGGTCCACCACCGTCAAAATGGTGGTGTTGCCGTTGGACGGTGGTAGACCGGTGACGAAGTCCACGGAGATGTGTGACCATGGACGATGAGGTAATGGTAGTGGGTGCAGAAGACCAGCAGGAGCTTGGAGTGTGGGTTTATGTTGGTTGCAGGTGGGGCAGGCGTTGACGAAGCTCCGTGTATCTTCGGCCAGAGTGGACCACCAGAAGCGACGCTGCACAACTTCCTTCGTCCGCTGGATCCCAGGGTGACAGGTGAGGTTGGAGCTGTGAGCCCACTGGATGACCTCGGACCGGAGGTCAGGTGGAACATACAGACTCCTCCTGAAACTGCCGAGACAAGGCATCAGGCTTGACGTTGCGGGACCCCGGGCGATATGAGAGGGAGAAGTTGAATCTGGTGAGGAAGAGAGACCACCGGGCCTGGCGGGAGTTCAGTCTCTTGGCTGACTGGATGTACTCCAGGTTCTTGTGGTCCGTCCACACCAGGAACGGCAGTTTGGTCCCCTCTAACCAGTGACGCCACTCCTCCAGAGCCAACTTCACTGCTAGTAGCTCCCTGTTACCAATATCATAGTTTCTTTCGGCCGGGGTCAACCGCCTGGAGAAGAAGGCACAGGGGTGAAGCTTCTGATCGATGGCGGCCCTCTGAGACAGGACAGCCCCTACTCCCATGTCGGAGGCGTCCACCTCAACCACGAATTGTCGTTCGGTGTCAGGCATTACGAGGATGGGGGCTGTTGTAAAACGTGTCTTCAGGGACCGGAAAGCCTCATTGGCGGCCGAAGACAACTGGAAGGGCACCTTGGAGGAGGTGAGGGCTGTGAGAGGGGCTGCCACCGTGCTGTACCCTCTGATGAACCTCCCGTAAGCAGCTTCAACGATTTCTGGGCTTTGCCAACTTTTACCGGAGTCTGGAGTGGGCCAGGAGGTGACAGCAGAGACCTTGGCAGAGTCCATCTGGATGGTCCCCTTCCCTATGACGTACCCCAGGAAGGAGACGGAAGTAGCGTGGAATTCACACTTCTCAGCCTTTACAAAGAGAGAATTCTCCAGAAGGCGTTGGAGAACCCTCTGGACATGGTGGATGTGTTCGTCTATGGAACGGGAGAAGATCAGTATGTCGTCGAGGTAGACGAAGTAAAACTTATTGAGCATGTTCCTGAGTACGTCATTCACCAGGGCCTGGAAGACAGCAGGAGCATTTGTGAGGCCAAAATGCATCACCAGGCACTCGTAGTGGCCGGTAGGGGTGTTGAATGCCGCCTTCCATTCGTCTCCCTCTCGGACCCGGACCAGGTGGTAGGCATTGCGTACGTCGAGCTTAGTGAAGATGGTGGCTCCCTCCAGGAGCTTGAACGCTGAGGCGATGAGGGGCAGGGGATAACGGTTCTTCACCGTAATGTCATTTAGTCCTCGATAATCAATACAGGGGCGGAGCGTCTTGTCCTTCTTAGCCACAAAGAAGAAACCCGCCCCTGCTGGAGATGATGAGGGTCGGATGATGCCTGCGGCCAAGGAGTCATTGATGTAAGTGTCCATGGCTTCTCTCTCAGAGGCGGATATAGAGTACAGGCGACCCCTGGGTGGAACAGAACCAGGCTGGAGGTCGATGCCACAGTCGTAGGGTCTATGCGGGGGAAGAGAGGTTGCCTTTGCTTTGCTGAAGACCTCTCGGAAGTCTAGGTATTCAGCGGGGACCCCCGACATATCTGGAGCAGGGCTGGAGCAGGTAGATGACTGAGGAGCGGTGGCTTGTTTAAGGCAGACTTGATGACACGTAGAACTTCAACCTAGGATCGCCCCCGTGGTCCAGTCAATGTGTGGATTATGACGCCGGAGCCAAGGAAATCCCAGGAGGAGTGGATGACGAGGAGAGGGCAGGATATGGAACTGGATAGTCTCATGGTGGTTGCCAGACAGGAGCATGTGGATGGGCACTGTCTGGTGGGTGACAGTTCCCAGGAGGTGAGCGTCCAGGGCATTGGCGGGAGCAGGAACTGGCAGACGAATTCGACCAACGCCTAGCTGAAGTGCTAGGTTGTTATCGATGATGTTAGCGTCTGAACCAGAGTCTATGAGTGTGGCAAAAGTCTGAGAGCCTTGGGGTAGCAGTAGTTGAACCTGGCACAGGGGACGTGAAGCGAAGGAGGGTTTAGAGGTGTGACTCACCAGGACCTCCTTCCTCACTGGTGAGCCTGACCTTTTACTGGACAGCTGGAAACGAAGTGTCCGGGCTGCCCACAGTAGAGGCAGATGTTTCCTATGCGGTGCCTCTCTCTCTCTTGTGGGGTTAGGCTGGCCCGGCCAATCTGCATGGGTTCAGAATCCCTCCCGAGTGTGCTGGTGAGCGGAGTTAGTGACCTGGCAGGAGCTGGAGAACGAGGAGTCGGAAGCCCCTCCCCTCGTCCCTGACGTCTCTCTCAGTGTCTGGCTTGAATCCGTCTGTCCACACGGGAAGCCAGCTCGATGATATTGTTGAAAGAGGCAGGAAGGTCGTAGGACACCAGCTCATCTTTGATGTAGTCGGCCAGTCCAAGCAGGAAAGCGTCCACCTGAGCCGCCTGGTTCCACTCGCTCCGCCGAGCCCGGATGCAGAAGTCAATGGCGTAGTCAGTCACCGAGCAGCCTCCCTGTCTGAGACCCAGAAGACCCCCAGAAGCGTCGGGACCTCTGGATGCTACACCAAACACCTTGCGGAGCTCGGTGGAGAAGGCGTTGAAGGATAGGCAAGCAGGTGTGTGGCGTTCCCACTCGGCTGTTCCCCACAGCCGAGCGCGACCAGTCAGGTTATTTATTGTGAACGCCACCCTTGCTTCCTCGGAGGCGAAGGTGTGAGGTTGCAGAGCAAAGAGGATTGAACAGTTTGTGATAAATGGATTGCAACCCTCTGGATCCCCGGCGTAGCGTTCTGGGACTCCCACTCGAGACTCAAGGACGGGACCAGGATATACCGGAGCTGGTGGAGGAGGATGACTCGTGGGGTCTGGCAGAGGGATGGACTGGGCAAGTGCAACGGTGAGTTGTTGAACCTGGGCGGATAGCGTGGCTAGCGCTTGCTCTTGGTTAGCTGCTGCTACCTGAATGTTAGCCGTGGTGGAGGCTAACATCACCTCTTGGTGCTGGAGCTGGGTCTCCACCCGGTCTAGGCGAGCCAGTGGATCCGGGTTGTGCGCTGGGTCCACGATCATGGCCAGATTGTACTGTAACGGGTATGGTTGGGACCCAATAGCAGCACAAATACAGGCAGGTATCGTTGGTAACAAACTTTATTGGTTTGATGCAGGGAATAATCAGTCACGCCGCTGCAGGTAGCCATAGAGGAGACTTGAGTTACACTCACTCTGAAGAGCTGAACCAGGTAACCGCCAGTTAGCCACAGGAGCCGACAGGCAGAATCCAGAAGGGGACAGGCGAGGATCGTGGTCAGGGACGGAAGGCTGAGGTGGTTTCCAGGAGATCGGTCAGGCAGGATAGTCAGAGGCAGGCTGGGTCGAAACCGGGAGATCAGGCAGAGTAACGCTGGAGAGTCTGATGCAAGCATCGAGAACAATCTGGCAATGAGTGAGTGTGGAGTTGGGGCTTAAATGCAGCCAGAGCAGAGAGCACAGGTGAGTGGAGTTTGCTTGATGAGGGGGGGTGTGTCTGATTGACAGATTGAAGCAGGTGCAGAGTGTGAGGCAGAGATGAGCTGTGACAAATTAGCCTGTCAACAGAACTCGGATCAGAACTTAATTATCACCAACGTTTTCAACCAGGAATTGTATTAAAAGGCTAACCTTACTTTGCCGTTGATATTACAGTCGCCATGGCGTCTTACAGTACCGATGCAGGTTCCGTAGGTCCGAGTCCCGGTGTTTGGCGGACCTGAGTTCTGGTCTGTAGACTGGGTCAGCTGAGCAGTTGGATCGGTGGGGCTTGTCTGCTCCTGTCCCGGCTTGGATTTAGCTCTTCAGGTGACTGCAGCTCTGCACGTCGCTTGCCTCTGGCTGTTGTTGGTTGACAAAAAGATTCTGACCGGTTCTGTGGACTGGTGTCACGAGTTCGATGCAATTTGCCGGCCGGACAAAAAGGCAAAGACAGCTCGAGGGGTTTTACTATGATTATAAAAGATAAAAACGTGTCGTAGAAAACGTATAAAGTCGCACGATAAAAATAGATTAATAAACGAAAATACTTTAGTAAGAAAACAAAGTATAAAGTAACGTCTCTTGCGAACTTTTGGACAACAAAGTTGAACAAAAGAAACAAAAGTAAAACAAAAATGCAGCAAGCAGAAGAGGGGGAGAAGAGGGGCAGAGAAGAGAGAGTGAGTTGAAGAGAAGATGAAGTGAAGATAAAGTAGGGGGGTCTTGGCCTAACCCAACCCTCTGGTTCTAAGCAAATTAGCTGCTTTATATTCCAGCATTCCAAAAGGGAAGATTAAACTATCTCTGGGTGATTTTCCGTTATTAATCTTTCTGATATCCGAATTAACCAAAATCTTTAGGCAGGCAGTTTTAACAGATAACCTTACTGAGGGAAGGGAAGTATTATTAAAACACAGAATATTTCAGGAATTAGCCAGAGACTTTGCACTTCTGAAACCACATAAGCATAATCACAAGCAATATACAAATAATGCATACACAGTTACACATTTGAAAGAATGTCTTTGGACAGCCAGTTGCAATGAAACAGCAAACTTTAACTGTTTTTTAAACTTTCCAAGCTCTGTTTCTTGTCCTTATCACTGAATGTCACTCTGTTTCCTGGGTGAGAGAGAGACCGACCCTTCAGTTAAAATTGCGATCAGATTTGACGTTGATTTAAGATAATGGGTCCTCCATCCTGGAGGAAGTGTCCTGGAGTCCTGGGAATGAATTACCCTAGGAGGGTTTGAGGTTGTAAAACACCTTATCTCACATTGAAACAAGTATAAGAACGTCTTATCTCACACTCCCTTCTTGTGACGCTTAGCAGAGAAAGGGAGTCCAGAGTGTGTTCACAAAAGAGCACTTCCTATCGAGGTTCCTACATCTCCTTTTTGAATTATTTGAGTGCAAGGGCCTCTACCAGGGCTAGCCGTGGTGTACTGCCTTTCAGTTCCTGACTTAACCACTGTATTGGTGAAGGTGGAACATCACTTGATAGAGATTAAAGAAAATAATGATATAAATATTTTAGACGTAACTTGATAAATGAAATTGTTTTATTGTGACTAATTAGGTTGTTAAATTATTTTAAATTGTGCCTGTATTCATTTGTGTAGGAACCTGTATTTGGGTGGTTTTTGGGAAATGCTCAGAGAAATTAAAGTTAAAGGAGTATACTCTTTAGGTGCAAGTCCTAAGGTGGCGTTGTCGGTGTTATATTGATTCTCTAGATCTGCCACTCGCAGTTCAACTGGTATTGCCACACAGGGAACCAACTTGCCCTCTTTAAGTGTAACATTCTTGAGCCTTTCAACCAGAGAGCAATGTGCAGCCGATTCATACATGTACTACAAACCTACAATGAACTGTCTAAATTGTGGAAGGACGGGATTTGGGAACTTCTGTCGCTAAGGACCCACTCTCTTGCGGCCATGTCCTGCCTCCTGCATGCTCAAACCAACGCCACCCCTCGCTAAAACCAAACAGTATTTTCAGTCAGTGAGAACGCATCTGAGACAGACTATCTCCTGTTGTGTGCTATCATGTGTGAAAGTGAAACTCCACCCTATGTCCGGACTTGATTCTTGTCAGAAGTACATACTACAAGGAATCAGCTCTGCAAACCAATGGCTTGAGGAAGTCACTGTCCATCCAACATCGTATCACACTGTTTTTCACTCAACTGATACTAAAGTATTGTGGAGAATGCGGGCGTTGATCCCGCTACCTCTCACTTTGCACTTACTGTATTCCAGCAGGTCCGCCAAAGTAAGCCCACATGCCAATCACGTTTTGCCGTGGGGCTTACTTTGGGCTTACTTTTGACCAATCACGTTTCTCTAGTTGGGCTTACTTTTGACCTATCGAGTTGTTAGGTCGTTGACTTTCAGTTGCTGCCAGAAACCTTGAAGAAGAAGACGACAAAACTCGAAGACGAAGAAGAGGACAGACAGACAGACAAAGAAGACAAAGACGGTCTGTGCTGTTGTTTCTTTGCAAACTATACTTTTAACGGATATCATCCATTTATCAGTAAGGGAAAGATACACATTTTCTGCTACATCCCTTGGTGGACATAGCTTGCTAAAGCACATGCTAACGCACATGTTATTGCTCGTTAGCATTAGCAGCATCCATTGTTTGAATGAATGAAATAATGATGCTTTTAACGGATATCATCCATTTATCAATTAAGGTAAGATACACATTTTCTGCCACATGCCTTGGTGGACATAGCTTACAACCGCACATGCTAACACACATGTTATTGCTCGTTAGTATTAGCAGCAGCCATTGTTTGAATGAATGAATATATGAAAGAATGATTCTTTTAACAGATATCATCCATTTATCAATAAAGGTAAGAAACACATTTTCTGCTACATGCCTTGGTGGACATAGCTTGCAAACGCATGTGTTAACACACATGTTATTGTTCGTTAGCATTAGCAGCAGCCATTGTTTGAATGAACGAATGATGCTTTTGAGGGCAGGCAACCTCTGTTAAAGTTAAATTTACACACTTGAATATACAGGTATTTTTAGATGATTAGAGGTAACAGTCTTTTTTCTTATTTTTATTCAGAAAATGCATGCGTATCCAGGGTTTCGCAGCCAGTCAGCCGAGTCAACCCGACTTTTGATGGTGCCCTCAGAGGAGGTGTTGGAATAATTGTACATAAAGTAATCTAATATTTACTCCAATTGCCTTTACATATAAACTAATCTTACTTGGTGTGTGTGAACAGCTAATTTGTGCAGAGTTGTTTTGCAGGTAGAAGAAATGAGATAAGCATGACTGCTGATGAGTTACAAAAGAACTATCTGTGCAAAAACAGAAACTGCTCATCTGTTTAAAGACAGAACATGTTTCAAGGACGAGCAACATGTGCCCCCTCTCCCTTACAGTATGTAACTCATGAGGTTATGAATTGAGCAACATGTGAAGAGTTGCTGTTGTGTGTCCAATCTCCCTTACAGCTATAACTCATATTGTAACTAGGGACCAAAGGAAACGAAAAGAAAGGGCTCGGCAGAATGTGTTTCAGAGCGGTAGGAGATTGTAACTGAATGCATCTCTGTCCGTTCTCCTTGCAAGTAAAACATATAACTCTTGTCTTTCTCTCTTTTGTTATATTTTGGATGTTTTAGGTTGCTTGAACCTGACTGGAGGCAAATGGCTTCAAAGGTGTTGCTACAAGGGCAAAACCTCAAGAGGAGGTGATGGCAGAGGCTAGTGTTTTTGTCAGTGGCCACGGTGGAGACCCCACTGACAAATTGTTGGTACTGGCTCACTGCCAGCTTCAGTTTGGACATTCCCAGGGCCAGAGATTTATATGGCTGCTGGAAAACAATCTTGGATATGCACTGTACTTAATGCACAGCATTTCAATCGAGAGTGCAACAGCCAGCCATCTGTCCAAGAACAAACAACTGTTGCTGCAGTACATGTCTCAGATCAGGGAGATGCCTGAGGAACAGCAGAAGTTTAAAGGAAGCAGGAGATGCAGGCTAAGGGGAGGGAAACTGGAGACAACGGCTGGTTGATAGTGGAGTTTGGAGAATTTCAGGGGTGTTCAATGAAGGAGCTCTATGAGGACAAGACCACCAAGGCCCAGAACCTCATCGGTTATCAAGTAAAAGCAGATGCCCGGCCCAACACCAACATGGCGCCTTTCAAAACGTATGTCTTGAAGAGACGTGCAGCTGCAGTTGCCAGCACCTCTCTGCCTCCACCACCTGCAGTTGCTAGCACCTCTCTGCCTCCAGCACCTGCAGTTGCCAGGACCTCTCTGCCTCCACCACCTACAGTTGCCAGCACCTCTGCACGTCCACCTGCAGTTGCCAGCACCTCTGCACGTCCACCTGCGGTTGCCAGCACCTCTCTGCCGCCACCACCTGCAGTTGCCAGCACCTCTCTGCCTCCACCACCTGCAGTTGCCAGCACCTCTGCACATCCACCTGCAGTTGCCAGCACCTCTCTGCTTCCTTCTGTAGCCTCCCCTTCGCCTGGACCTCCACCTGAAGGAATCCAAGCAGGTGCATGGAAGTCTGCCACTGTGAAAGCGCTGCTGGCGCTAGGCAAATATTTGTCTCCCTCACAGCTGGCAAGAAAGCTGATGTCACCAGCTAAATCCTGTGAGTAGGAGTATGAATTTTGGATTTTGGACTTTTCCAGTTTACTTAACAGACCTGTCCACTTTTTTTCCAGCTTCAGCTCCAGCTCCGCCTGCCAGACAGAGGACTGAACACTCGGCCAAACGGCAGCTTTTCCTTGCTGGTAATTATACACCATCTTGCATACATTTGTCTCTCTGTGAATTAACCGTAAGCCTTATGGTTTGAACATCTGTTCTCCAGGGACCGCTGAGCCAGATGATGAGAAACTGGTATCTTCTGCATCACAATATGATGCACATCTAAATACAGGTGTGACATATGACGCAAATGCAAATATTTTGAGAATATATTTTGTGGAAAAATGTTTAGATTTCAGACATATTTTTCTGTACAAATAATTTTATCTGTTGACTTTCTGCTCTTTGCCTGTTTGTGAGCTGCATTCATGGCATATTACAATCATATGCAACAGTGAAGCAATATTGTTTTGCTGCCTGTTTGCTTAATTTCTCTTTTATTGGCTCTTGCATCCGCTGTGCATCAAGATGCCTGTGCTGATAACCCTCCAGCAGAAATACCAGGTCGTGTAGTTCATCAGCCACCAGCTGAACTTCCTAGTCACTAGAAGGATCAACTTCCTTCTTTCCAGCAGGAGTGGATTTGACGAACACTAATTAAGGCTAACCCAGGAACTGACAAGCCAGAGTAAGTGGCCCAGCTGAAACTTTGGTGGTATCCTCCTCAGCCCCTCCTCATTCACACCCAGCCTCCTGCCTCACCTGTCCTCTTCTTCCAAAGGCCTCTCTTCTTATGGATGCCCCGTAAGATGTGGCTGTTTCCCCTCGTCTGTGTTCGTCCAGCCTGTGGCAAGCACAACCTTACAACAGCAGGTCTGTACCGGCCCGTACGCAGGGTGTTGGACATTGACGGGTGGTATAACCTTGCCACTGTCTACCTGGAGTGCAAACACTGCTCTAAAAAATATCCTGCTTGGTCCGAGGACATCTTGGGACAGCTGGATATGGGCCACCGCAGCCAGTTTCCAGCTTTGCTGACATACAGGTAATTTATAATCAATGTCATTTATTAGCTGCTTTTCTTTGTATTCTTCGTGTTATTTTTTAGACCGCTCTTACACTCTTCTTTCCTTATATACTCATGAGGATGATGAGGGAGAGGACTATGGGCAACAGCGTGATTCAGCTGTACAAGAAGCTGCAGGAACAACACAGCAAGGCGTGGATGCAGCGTGTCCTGCAGTACCTGACAGCTTGTGAACCATTCACAAGGCTTTCTGTTGTGCGCCCCCCTGCATTTGCTGAGCCTCCCGTCTTCCCTGACCTTCCCAAGCCAAAGCGGATGTTAGCTGTGTATGCCAGGGATGTTCTTGGGCGAATGCATGCCAAAATAATGTCCATCTTTGGCTCTGTCCTAAAGATGGACTCCACCAAAAAGGTCACCAAGAAGCTTGCTGGTGCTGCTGCAGGTACAGCTGCCTTGTGCACTAATGTGGGGAATGAGCACGGTCATTTTCTTGTCTCGGTCCCGACAGCTGGTGAGGGACAAGCACTGGACGCTATGGCAGCTGGCCTAATGAAGCGGTAAAGGGTAGCAGGAGAGGCACAACCAAAAGTAATCTACGTGGACAAAGACTGCTGCAGTCAGCATGGCCTTTGTCGGGTGAAGGCCATGTTTGCAGAGTGGGATGGACTTCAACTGTGCCTTGATATATGGCATTTCATGTGCAGGTTTTCTGCAGGCGTCACAACGGAGGCTCACCCCCTGTATGGCACTTTCATGGCACGACTGTCCACGTGCATTTTTGAGTGGGATCCGGAGGATGTTGCCGCTCTTCGCCATGCCAAGCAGAGTGTTGGTAGCGAGGAAGGTTGGCCACATCTCGGAGGAGGCGGTGACCACTTGCATTACCCGGAGGGAGTTGGCACTGCACTGCAGGAGGAGGACCAGAGTGGTGGAGACCATCAGACTGATTGTGTCATTGATCAGTCTGTTTGACAGTGCAAGTGGGAAGGACACTCTGGGCGTTCCTCTGCTGGACCACGAACGGACCCAGCAGATATGGCAGGAGCAGCAGAGACACGTGGGCTGCATCCAAGACCCGGAGAACTTCCCGCTCTACACAAACACGGGCACCCTGAAGAAAGGTGGTCTGGAGCTGTGCTGCTACATGTAGCCCATGGCTCTACCTCCCTGGAGTCCTTCCACCTCCACTTGAACAGATTCATTCCAGGTATTGCATACATAGGTGTGACTAGTTTCTGTTCACAGCAATATTACAGTTTTTTCTCAGTGTGTCTAGTTGTAACATCAATTTTATTACATTCTTCATACCATCTTCATTCGGGTGTTGCCACCTCACTCAGATGATGAAGTGTTGGTGCACCAGAAACTTTTTTTAAAGGGTTTCCTGTCTGGGCACAGGATAGGTGCAAAAATGTATGATTTAGTTCCAAGAGAAAGGTTACTCAAAGCACAAAATAAAACAACTCCAAATAAATTAAACTGAGGCAAATAAACAACTACAGGCCTGTAAAATGTATACAAATCATTTAATCATTTTCAAATGATCTTAAACATTGTACTGAACTAAGGATTAAACAGATACCTTAACAATGATGGGAATAGGACCAGGTGAAAAGGAGGAAAGGCAGCCTTATCATATTCATCATGTGACTATCTTATTCAACTGTTACAAACCCTTCTTTGTTTATCTAACTTTCAGTAACCAGTGCCAGTGATTCACATTTCCAGGCGTACCTCCTTGAAGGGCTGATGTGCTGGAATGATGACCGGATGCAGGATGCCGTAAAAGGAACACCTTCAACCCGCTCTTATGGCAGTGCTCTGAGAGAGGCAGTGGACCAGCTCAGCCAAAAGGTGCTAGGGAGATGCTGGGATGAGCGGTATCGCACCCCTGAAGTGTAAACAGGCAAACAATTATCCCTCATTCAACATCAGAAAGAATTACTTAATTAATTTGGTTTTTAATAAGACTATTCATAAATGTATTAGATAAAATAATAATAATAATACTTTTTTTTCTGTTTCCCAGGTCAATTGCTGGGAATGGAGTACCTGTACAACCAAACCGGCAAAACACTGACTCCAGTGCTCCAGAACCCAGAGGAGGAGGACAGGCTGGTGGAAGAGGTCAATGATGCCGGGGTGGAAGATGAGGGCTTTGAAGAAGAGAGCACGGAGGACATCACAGTTCCTGTGCTCCATGAGGATGACCCCTATCGTCAAGTGGAGATCAGGCCCTCATCGATTACGACGAGACCTCAGGCCCCTGCATCACTGCCTGATCTGCCGTTCACGTCACCTGATGGAGGAAAACATCCTACCGCTACCCCTTCAGTGCTGCATGGCCCCTCTCACACTGGCTTCTCTCAAACTGGCTTCTCTCACGCTGGCCCCTCTCAAGCTGGCCTCTCTCACACTGGCTTCTCTCACACTGGCTTCTCTCACGCTGGCCCCTCTCATGCTGGCTTCTCTCACGCTGGCCCCTCTCACGCTGGCCCCTCTCACACCGGCTTCTCTCACACTGGCTTCTCTCACGCTGGTCCCTCTCACGCTCAGGTAAGATACTTAGACGGCTATTTCAATCCAATCTCAATGACAATTTTTATTTCCCATTTATTAATATTAAGTAATCCATTTTTTTAGGGAGCAGTCATTGGACCAGATGGGATCACTGGGTGGGACAAGGTCCAGGATCTCGTTGCTTACCTGGTGGGTCTCCGTGAGGCGCCTTATCTCACTGAGCTTCAGGTGACCCAGGTCATACAGCTGTGGAGAGTGCTCCCTGAAGGTGACAAGGAGTGGGTTGACTACCAGCCTCGGCATCAGCAGCGGCTTACGAGTGGCCGTTTTAAGGCTCCCAAGCGGTCTGGAGTTACCCCAGGTGTAGAAAGTGTCAAGCGTTGCTTGATAGGACATCCTGGGGGACCAGCTCAGTGGCCCAGCACTAGCCGCTTGGTTGAAGCCATGTGCATAAGGCTGTGCACTTTGCACAAGACGGCCACCAAGAAGGCTGGAGATTCCGCCCCCAGATGGACTAAGATTCTGCATGACTACCACCACATCCGGAACTTGGTCCTCAGCAGTCCAAGGGTTATGGCGGGGACAAGGATCCAGCTCTTTGAGCTTAATCAGCGGACACTCATACAGTGGTAGGTCATACATTATTTACCTTAAATTACCTGAATAGTTCTCTAATGAATACATACCTAACACATGAACACATTGTTTTCTCTCAGGTTTCAAAGGTGGCAGAAGGTTCAGGAGATGAGTGTCCTTTCGCAGGGTATGGCTCCAACTGAACCTATAGCTGTTGCACCTCACCAGCTTCCACCATCGAAGCAACCACTGCAGCTCCTTCCTCAACCAACAGGCCCACGGCACGAGTTTGTCCTCCCTCAAAATCTGGAAGGGCAGGCTCCTATGCTGCGGCCAGGACGACGGCATGCTGCTGCCACCACCAGGGAGCACGGCATTGCACCTGGCCCCACTGCACAGCTTGTGTCAGCTCCTTTCATCCTCAACCCGGAAAGGACTTTAACATGCGTGCTGGCAGCTCCCGGTGTCAAAACACCTGGCGTGTCGACATCCGGCACAGCTCCCCTTGTTCCTACATTTGCTGCTCCTGTGTCACGGTTCACACAGAGAAACAGGCGCCGACGAGTCCTCAAGTAGGAGAATGGTGTCCTCAAGAGGAAATACGTGAGAGAGGTCACCTACAACACCTGTGGCCACTGTGGGCAGCCCAAAACCAAGGAATTTGGACACAGTCGTCATGGCAATGCCACCTTCTGTCTACGTGCCTCAAATGGCAAATCCTTTGCTGAGTGGTTGGCAGAACAGAGAGCAGCGAAATAGGTTTAGGGACCACGTACAGAACAGGTTCTGCAGAGAGTTGTATATATTATTTATATTGTTATTATATATTATATTGTATAGAGTTTTATATATTGTGTGCTTGTGTTCCCTGTATGCAGATAGGTTTTATGAAGGGTTTGCATGTGTTCTTTTACAATAATTGTTTGTTTTACATTGTTTTCACATGCATTAAATCTGATCATTCCAACATTTAAGACTCAGCTTGTGCATCATTAATAAAAGCTATATATTGTCTCAGTCTTTGAAGGGCAAGCTTTATTGTTGTTATATTTTATATTAACAGAAATAAACAAGTCAATGGGGGGCACATGATCTGAAAGCCAAAGCAAAGTTCTTCATAACATCCAATCCAGTTTTATTGATAAAGCACAATTCTGGTTCCGGCGCTGTATCGAGCGGCAGCCAGCAACTATTTTATCTTATTTACTGTCTTTTTATTTGTGCTGTTTTTCCTGTAAGTTGTCGTACCAACCCTAGCCAACTATGTTTGTGAACTTTCTTACATGTTTTTTGACCATTTGTCTCATTCTTGGGACTATTTTCGCTGACCACGTCTCCATCTGGACGCAACAATGCGGCGGCTCCATTGTTTAGACCCGTGAACAGCTGTTGTCGCTAATACCAAGGGCGCTGATGTGGGAGAGGCCTGAAATCCCCACAGCGTGTGTGCAGCCATTGAGCTGCTCGTCGTGAGTCAGCGGCCATACTATCTGCCGAGGGAGTTTTCAAACGTGATCGTTCTGGTTGTTTACATTCCTCCGACTGCAAACGCGGTGCGCGCAAGTGACGTCATCCACACCGCCGTCAGGGGCCTTCAGACACGGCACCCAGACGCATTCATTGCAATATATTGGACTTCAACCACATCACTCTGGCTGCAAAACTGCCCACTTTCAAGCAGTTTGTGGACTGTCCCACCAGGGAAAACAAGACACTGGACCTGCTGTATGCTAATGTTAAGGAGGCTTACAGCTCCACTGCCCTTCCTCCTCTTGGAAGATCAGACCACAACCTCATCCACCTGCAGCCCCTGTATAAGCCCCAAGTCCAGCGGCTTCCTGTGACCACCAGGAATGTGAGTAGATGGTCACAGGAGACCAATGAAGCTTTACAGGGCTGACTAGAACTTACGGACTAGTATTTGCTCTGTGATTCACATGGAGAGGACCTTGATGATCTCATGGACTGCATAACAGGGTACATTAATTTCTGTGTGGACAGCGTTGTTCCTACAGTGACTGTAGGCTGTTTCCCCAACAACAACCCTAGGGTCACCAGCGACATTAAGGTCCTGCTGAATGAGAAAAAGAGGGCCTTCAGAGATGGGGACAGAGAGCAGATGAGGCAGGTCCAGAGGGAGCTGAAGGAGAGGATTCAACAGTTGCAGAAGTTTGCTGACGATTTTGCAATTGTTGGGGGGTTGTGGACTCCTTCGTCCACTGGTGTTCAGCTAATCACCTGATTCTAAACGCCACCAAGACGAAGGAGCTAGTGGTGGATTTCCACAGGAGTAAATCTGCCCCCACACCCATCTCCATCAACGGCGTGACTGTGGATGTTGTCCAGGATTACAAATACCTTGGAGTATACCTGGATAACAAACTGGACTGGTCCAAGAACACTGAGGCTGTCTACAAGTAGGGCCAGAGTCATCTCTATTTCCTGAGAAGGCTACGGTCATTCAATGTATGTGTGTGCTGGGGCAGCAGACGCCAAGAGAATCAGTAAGATCATCAGGAAGGCTGGCTCTGTCTTGGGGGGTCAAACTGGACTCTTTGGTGGTCTGAGAGGAGGATGCTGTCTAAACTGCACAGCATCCTGGACAACTACTCTCACCCTCTCTACCAGCTGCTGACCTCCAGCAGAAGCACCTTCAGTCATAGACTCATTCTCCCCCGGTGTAACACTGAACGCCGGAGGAAGTCTTTTCTTCCGGTGGCCATCAAACTGTATAATTCATCTACAGGTCAGGTAAGGAACAGTGGAGACACTGTCACTTTATATCATCACTACATCACTTTATTTAGTTGTACTGTAACTTACTTCAGTCAGAAATGCTGCTACACTTTACTGTACTTTACTGTAACTAACTTACTTCAGTAAGAAAGGCTGCTACACTTCACTGTACTTTACTGTAACTAACTTACTTCAGTAAGAAAGGCTGCTACACTTCACTGTACTTTACTGTAACTTAGTTCTGTCAGAAATACTGCTACATTTTCAACACTGTTTCACTTATCGCTCCTTATCACTTATTTAGTTTGTACTTATTTTATTTCAACATGCTGCTAAACTGCACGCTGCGTATTGTATATTATATATACCTACGCTTAACCACAATGTCTGTTGCACATTTAGTTATTGTTTGATTTATTTGATGTTAGCTTTATTTTGATTTGATTATGTAAGCTTATTGTCACTCTGATCCTTTCCCACCTTTGTATTGAAACTGTTGCACAATAATTTCCCTCGGGATAAATAAAGCTTCTTGAATCTTGAATTAAAATAAACACAAAGGTTTCCAAAGTGCTGTACAGTAAAATATAAAAAACATAATACAAAGACAAAATACTAAAGACACAAGACATAATAAATAAATAGAATGTCCAACCATGATAAAATATCTGCACATAAAATCAACAATCTACCTGGTGTGAAACCAAAGGAAGGTTTTAAGAAGAGTTTTATAGACAGAGAGGAGGCCTGTCTGAAGTGCAGCAGCTGTTCATTCCACAATTTGCCTCTAAAAAACAAAATAATAAGCATTAATAAATACAATGACATGGAATTGCTATGGCACACTTTACTGTTATTTACTGTTATACTGTATTATTACTATTATTATTAGATCCATAAATATAAACATAAAAAGTCATGGGGGGTGTCTATATGAGCT